>NC_083724.1:86883182-87184412 GCF_028564815.1 Eubalaena glacialis | reverse complement strand
GGGTAGGGCAGTCTCCTCCTTTTGTAGCTACGCCATCTGGAACATGTGGTCCCCAAGATGTTGAGACTGGGGAGGAATTAGCTGAAGGGATGTTTCTAAGGGACCAGCCTGGAGTTGGCTAGAACTGAGCTGCAAGGGAGGCTGGGAAGTACCTGGGAAGTTCCCAGGAGGGGGAAGAATCTTCGCTGCAGCGGTCTCCAGGGCTTGTCTGGGTTTCTTCGTCTCCATGACTGCGGTTGTTCTCAGGTCCCTGTTATACCAGGAGGCAGAAGCGACTTTTCATGGGTGTCCTGCAATGCTCTCCGCCGCTCATACCAACTGTTAAAAGTCCATGTTCTCAGCACTAAAAGAGCAGGACTCAGCACTCATCTACAGCAGCACCAGGGCCCAGCTGCACCCACCTTAGAGTGGCCCCTGTCCTCTTTTCAGCTGTTTGGTTTATTCCAGGATGCTCAGGATTTCCCCCTCAAGTTCTCTGGAATTTCCAGTAGAGGGAAAAAGTAGAACTTTCCAGGAGTTGCCTGAAGGAAGATCATCTGACACTGACTTTAGCTTTGGAAGATGAACTGAGATAAAGCAAAGAAGAGCTTAGGAATGTGGACCAAATGTTGAGGTACAAACAACCATTTCTGAATTGTGGCTCCACCTTGTCTGGTAAAGTAGAGCAGTTTCTAAATATTCAGAATATTTAGGAAGGCAGCACGACATGGAGGTTAAGGATGGGTGGATTCTGTAACTAGCTTGCCTGGGTTTGAAATGCAGCCTGCTTCTTTCTAGTGGCTAGTCTTGGGCAAGTTACTCCACCTCGTTGAGCCTCGGTGTTCTCATCTGTAAAAAGGGACACACATGCATAGCCATCTCCTTAACTGTTATGAGTATTGAACTCAGTGATCACTGTACCTGGCTTACTGTGGATAAGTAAAAGGACGCTGTAACCCACGTTGTTATAAAATCCTTGTCTACCCTTAAACTCCAACATCTTGACTTTTATTTTTGATAGATAATCTGTAAATGTCAATTTCAGCAACAAATTTAGGACACTTATCCTAAAAAACTTACTCTGCCTATTCCTATGGAAATCCTATGACAAAGGGATGTGGGTGGGAGAATGAAGCTCTCTGACAACCATGAGAGGGACCGTTGATCTCCTTTGCTCCATATCAACAATCTCTGTGTGTCAAGTGGCAAACATTTTGTGACATGAAATGTTTGAAAAGTTGTACAAGAGCGTATGTGAGGCGTCTCTGTTCCTCAGATTATTCCCATCTGCAGGGTCCTCTGCTTCTGCTGGGGTTGGGGTGCATGGCCTAGGCCTGCCACCTCTGCTTTTGAGAAATGAATGAGAAGTGAGGAGGGGGGTGGGCACTCTAGGGATCTGAGTAATTGTTGCCTTGCCTTGTGCTTTTCCCCTTTCTTCTCTGAGACCCCAGGTGATGGGAACGGCAAGAGAAGGTGAAATTAAGAAAATTAAGGAGCGTGTGTGCCAGATCTGAAAGTACATCGCTTGACAACAGGGTCTCCTGTCCTCATAGGGCACATGGGGGTTTTCTTTCAGGCTTTGTTCTTTTTTTTAAACATTATATTTTATTTATTTTTATTTTTTTCTTTGGCTGCGTTGGGTCTTTGTTGCTGCGTGCGGGCTTTCTCTAGTTGCAGCGAGCAGGGGGTTACTCTTTGTTGAGGTGCGCGGGCTTCTCCTTGCGGTGGCTTGTCTTGCTGTGGAGCATGGGCTTTAGGTGTGCAGGCTTCAATAGTTGTGGAGCGAGGGCTCAGTAGTTGTGGCTCACGGGCTCTAGAGCGCAGGCTCAGTAGTTGTGGCGCACGGGCTTATTTGCTACGCGGCATGTGGGATCTTCCCGGACCAGGGCTTGAACCCATGTCCCCTGCATTGGCAGGTGGATTCTTAACCACTGCACCACCAGTGAAGTCCCAGGCTTTGTTCTTGATAATGGGGGTGGGGGAGGTGGAAGTGAGGGTGTCATACACGAACCATAAAGAAAACTGGAGTTTGTGTACAGCAATGGGGAAGATCTTGGAGTAAGTTTCTGCCATAAAATAAAGAAACTACTGGCTGAATTATTTTCCTTCCCAGGGCTAGGATAGAGCATGGTATGCAGAGGTTGCTTCTGATGGGCCTGTAAAATAATGTGAGCAAACTTTTCGGACCACTAGCTCAACATTTCTCTCTTGAAAACAATTTTTTTGCTGTTGCTGTTAATCAAAGGTTTTCTAAGACTTTATTTGTTAATTAACTTTCCAGTTCCCCAAATCACATTTCTTAATATTTTAAAATTAAAGTTAGCCGAGGACAGTTCTGCTTTCAGTAGTATCGGATTTACCAGCTTAGTTCAATTCTACCTAATTCCAAATAGCTGCAAGTATATATTTTCTCCTTTCAATTATGCTTTCGCTCTCCATTCTGATTATTGCAGTTTATGCAAATCAAGCTGGAGAAGAGATTTAATTCAATCAACTGTGGGTCTGCTTACACTAATTTGAATATTAGCTGTCGTCTCTATGTAAATGACTAGAGAGAAGGAAACTTGTTGCTATGCACCAATTGTGACGCCATTCTTACTGGCTAACCTTGTGTCAGATCTCAAGGTCAAGCTCAAAATCAAATTGGTTATGGGAGGTTGTTTGTGGGTCCTGGAGGAAGACACTCCACCTCCCAGGTCTGTGCTCAGGGTGATTCTAAAAGATGGCTGATATATATATATTTTTTAACATCTTTATTTGAGTATAATTGCTTTACAATGGTGTGTTAGTTGCTGCTGTACAGCAAAGTGAATCAGCTATATGTATACATATATCCCCATATCCCCTACCTCTTGCATCTGCCTCGCACCCTCCCTATCCCACTCCTCTAGGGGGACACAAAGCACTGAGCTGATCTCCCTGTGCTATGCAGCTGCTTCCCACTAGCTATCTATTTTACATTTGTTAGTGTATATATAAGACGGCTGATTTTTTCGACACTGTCAGGAAGACCTCCATCTTGTCCATTATTTATGATCTATGAGAGAGAAGGAAGGAAGGAGAGACAGAGAGAAGGATTGTTTCTCTTTACTGATAATTCACTCCATTCACTCAAACGAAGCAGCATTCTTCACATACCAGGTCGAGGAAGGCAGCTAAGGTATCCATCCCCCCGCGGAAAAATTGGAGACTAGGATATTTGGAGCCATTAGCAAGCTAGGAGGAGAGTCTTTCTCCAAATCTCACAAAGGATCAAGAACAGAGAAATTAATAGCATAGAGTGAATCTTTAGCCAACAGGGGAGCAGAGGACAAACTAAGAAAGAAGGCTCCTCAGGAACCTTGCCCCTGGCTGCCCACAAGCAAAACACTGTGCCTTTGAAGTGCTAATGTTGCTTTTCGTGGGGAGGAAGAAAAGAGAGGGGACAGCAGGGTTATAAACATGCTATTTGTTTATCTTGAAGGTGCTAAACCAGTTTCCAGGTACAGGTGTTGTTTTGCTTTAGAAAGCTAGAGATGCGTTCTTCATAGGAAAGCTGCCCAAATCCTAGAGATGATTCTTCTTCCTCTTCCTCTTCTTTTTTTTCCTCATACTAAACTGGGTCAGGGAGAGAGTTTCATATTTTTGTTGTTGTTGTTACACTGCCAGCTCAGAAGCAAGATGATTGGCTGAGACTTAGAGCCTAACAATTAATGTTAAATACAGGCAGCTGGCTGGGTTTTGATTAAAAGCCACAATCAAGAAATCTGGCAATCTGGAATTTCGTGATAGCTGAAGCCTTTTTTTTTTTTTTTTCTTCTGTTTTTGTTTTTAACCCCATGTACACAATTGCTAATCTTTCGGGGTCTTTTCCTTTACTGTCACTACAGTTTTTCATGTTTAAAAAATTGGCAGAAATCGTCTGAAGACATGCAAGATTCCTTGATTCTGAAACAGCTAAGGGCTTCTGTGTTGCTGCCCATGTGATTTGGAGTTTCTGCTCTATTTGATGAAAATGAACACCGAAGACACTAATCAATTTGTTAGCACAATGTTTAATTATTCTTTTTCTTTCCTATTCAATTAATTGCTCATAAATGGGGAAACAAAAACTACTCAAATCAACCCCTTTTATTGGTAGGGCTATTCTGGAGGCTGTATTTTTTGCTTCTGGCGCCACCTTATGGACGACAACTATATTTCAAATATGGTAGTCAAGAATGGATTCATTTAGAAAGTGTAGTATACTGTCCGTGTAACTTCTTGGTTACACGGACAGTATACTACAAGTGTGATGATCACCAAGTATAATGATCACTTAGTTTCTATTAGGGAAAGATTTCAGAAAATACCCTATAACAGAAAAACTAATTGTGGTGAGTATGGAAATGTGTGCATCACTATGAAATATATGAAGAAAATCCAAATTTTGTAGTTCATATAAATCATCTGCATTTCCTTACAAGTCCTCAAGTCCTTTATGGGGAGGGCACAGGGAGTGTCCACATTTTCCAACTATCTCAGGATTTCAGATTTCTCCTCTCTGCTGAACTTGTGGTGGTGAAGAAGGAGAACTTGGGGCCCTGGGTCAGTGACCCCACACCTAGTTGCAGATGGGCTGAACCATTTTCTGGGCCTCTGCATGGAGTCTGCCTTGAGCAGCTGGTCCCTTCTGGCTTTCTGGGTATCATGTTGGGGATGGGTCATGAGTCAGTGTGCTCCACAGACCCCATGGCCCCTTAATTGTGACCTTGGCTGGCACAGGCCCTCTCATAACTTCTGGTCTCTCTACTGGGGAAGGGACAAAGTTCTGGATCTTCTGCAGACCATATGCGGGCTCTGGGGTGTCAGTGACATGTTCTCAGGCCATCTGTGTAGACGTCTTATCCACCACTGTTAGTCTTGCATGTTGGATGTGGTACTACACCAGTGACCACTCCCTAAAGACATGCTTGGGAATTTGCCTGGTTTCCCACATCTACCCCAAGGTGGGAGTGAAGAATACATATGACTTGCAGCAAATCTGTAGAATCAATTTTGGCAAGCTTGACTTAGACACTCACAGAATTGTCAAAACTATCATATTTGTAGGGACTGAAAAGTACAAGTTTTGTAGTCAAAGCTGTAAATTAACTCTTTTTCGTGTGTGCATTTTGGATGTAATTATTTTGATTCCTCTTAGAGGCAAATGGATGTTTCTGGCAGAATGGGAGAGCATAAACTTGGAAATGCAAATTGAAAAACACATCAATGTCTTTCAATAAAATGTTGCTTCTTTTCATTGTTATTATTATTAGTTCTAAAAATGCAAACATCTCATAGTTTGAATAAAAACTTGGAAAGCAAATTGCAGCGGCTATATTACTTCCTCTTAATGTTTCTTTCCTGACTTGACAAAAGTCAGATTGGTTGATATTTGGTTTTGCATTGACAGTCTCCTTAGGAAGAGGTAGAAGCAACAAGATCGGAGAAGCTGGTGCATTTTAATAGGTACCCAATTTCCTATCACAAAGAGGTGAGTCCTGGTATAGACAGTTTTCTTGCCAATCCAGTCCCTACACCAAAGCAGTATTAGCCCTTTAAACAAAATCACCTTTATTACTTGTTCCTTTTAAAAACCTTCAAGGTTCCCCAGGGGATATAAATTGAAGTTCAAACTTTCAAGGTCCCTCTTTACCTCTTCAGATGTACCTCCCACTACTCTCTTGTAGATTGCTTGCATGCAGAGAAACTGTTCCTGTCTGTGTCAGCCCAACAAGCTTTGTCCCTTCCCATTACCCCACCATGAACATCTATTTTTTTAATGCTATTTATATTTAATTTATTCTTCCAGGCCAATTCAAATCTCTTCTCATCTGTGAAACTTTCCCAAATCAATCAACCTCTCCCTTCTTTTCATTTCTTAGGTCAGTGTTTCATAACCTGAAGTGAGCATCAGAATTACCTAGCTTGCATTTTCTATGCATGTTCTAGCCTCAGACTCAGAGATTTTAATTCACTTGTTCTGGGATTGGGTCTACATGGTTCTGAGAATGTCCCTGTTTAAGAATCAGGCTGAAGAACGGAACTGGGTCATTTGTAGGAACGTGGATGGACCTAGAGACTGTCATACAGAGTGAATTAAGTCAGAAAGAGAAAAACAAATATCGTATATTAACTCATATACGTGGAATCTAGAAAAATGGTACAGATGAACCGGTTTGCAAGGCAGAAATAGAGACACAGATGTAGAGAACAAACGTATGGACACCAAGGGGGCAAAGCAGGGGTGGGGGGATGGTGGTGGGATGAACTGGGAGATTGGGATTGACATGTATACACTAATATGTATAAAATGGATAACTAATAAGAACCTGCTGTATAAAAAAATAAATAAATAAAATTAAATTAAAAAAAAAAAGAATCAAGCTGAAGTTTAAGGTCTATCCTCTTCTAGTCCATTCCATTCAACACTTAACCACTATTGCTTTGTCCTGTATAACGCGGTGCCTGGGCAGGGTCTGAGATCAACTGTCAGACCATCAGGGCTGATGGTCCACACATTTCCCCAGAGTCCTTTGCATGTCCCGACACAGCAGACTTCTGCTTGTTCATGGAATGCTCTAGAAACTCCGGGATGTTAAGAGCTACTATTGTTCCCACTTTCCTTGATTTACATTACAGGCAAGGACGGGGGCTTTTCCTACCATTGGTATTCAGACATAGAGAGGCCCTGCTGGTCTATAGGATAAAACAACCAAATTCCTGAAAGAAAAAATCACCCCAAGGGATGAAGAAGTACTAATTCATTAAACCCACATTTATTGAACACATATTATGTGCCAGACAGTGCGTTGGAGGTACATGATAACAGAACAGACAAGCTATCTCCCTCATTTCAGTGGGGACATGAGAGGGGACAGACAGTAAAGATGCGGAGGAGTGAGTACACAGTTCAGAGAGGGACCGGAGTTCTGAAGAAGGGAATGTGCACCAGGTGAAGCAGCAGGGAAAAGAAGAGTGGGTCTTGTTCTGTGTGGGTTGCGCCTCTTTCTGAAAGCTGGGGCAGCCCCTGATGTCACCCTTTCCTGGGCCTGCAGCCTCACTCCGGGAGTGCTGGGACTCTCAGTGCAGGACAGGCTTAGGCCATGGAGGAAAAGACAATGTTACTAGGGACCAAATAATGGACCTGTGTATCCCTTCTCCCAGTGCTGGACAGAAGGTTAACAGAGGTCAGCTGTTAGGAGGATACAGGCATGGATGTGGACACCGGCCATGCAGGTTTGGGTCTGGAGGTGATCATAAGCAGTGTGGGCCAAGGCCCAGGGCTAGGAAAGTGACAGCAGGCACCAGGGCAGAGGGCTGGTGGGCAGGCAGGACTCGAGTAGAGGAACTGCAGAGCTCCCACTAACCCTAAAAGATACTTCTTCTGCTCCCACCCGCTCAGAATCCTAGCAGGAAAGGTACCCTACAAGGGTCTCTGGACACTCAGGTCCCTTACGTAGTCAGCCCTAAGGACTCATGTCGATGCTCCTGGAAATACTCAGCAGTCACAGTTAACTGGCCAGTGGGTGCTCAGAGTGGGAGATGGGTGTGTGAGAGTGAATGGGTGGCTAAGCTGTGCCCACCCACCTCTGAAGTCTGACCTGTTCTTTTCTCTCTCTTTTGTGAGAACTTTGAGGTCAAGGATTCTTTTATATTTGGCACTAATCAGGGCTTCTCAGAGTAAGAATTAGGAACTCAGCAAATACTTATTGGTTTCCATTTGACTATTTTGACTTTGGGCTTTGGTTTTATTTTTCTCTCACTGAGGAAGCATTAAAATAAAGACTGGCCGATGTCAATCAGATTGACATGGGTAAATCAGTGGCTGATGACATTTAGACTTTTTTCTTCCTGATCCTCCTGCAAGTATGATTTGCAATTACATCCAAGGAAGAATTAAACAATTATGTGATGCAAATGAGATTTAATTCATAATGCTCTTGGGGATCAAATGCACACAACTGCTTAATTGCTGGAGACTTGCCCAAAGTTGATGTTTCAGTTATTTAATGCTGACTAACAAACCGCCTTAAAATTTAGTGGCTTAAAAACTGTTTTATTATCTTTCCCAATTCTATAGATTGACTGGGCTCACTTGGAAGAAGCTTCTATTCCACAAGATTATGGTTGGGGCTGCAGTCATTTGGGAGCTTGATTGAGTGGAAAAGTCCCAAATGGCTCATTCACAGAGCTGGCCATTGGTGCTGGCTGTTGACTGGAAACTCAGCTAGGACTGTTGACTGAATGTCTCAGTTCTTATTCATGTGGCCCTCTCCATATGCAACTTGGGCTTCCTCACAGCATGGCAGCTTGGTTCTTGGGAGAGGCATGCAAGAGAAAGGAAGCCGAAGTTGCCAGTCCTCTTAAGACTGAACTCACGTTCACCACGTTCTATTGGTCAAAGTAGTCATGGACCAGCCCACACTTAAGAGGAGGGGAAATAATCTCTACACTCATTATAAGAATGGCACACATGTACAAGAAGTTTCCATCTTTGGAAACTATCTACCATATTTGCCCTCTGGCCACCACAATTCTCATCTCTCTCCAATATGCAAAATATACTCACTCCCCCCTCCCAACCAGTTAGCATTATGCTATTAGCTCAAAGTCCAGGATCTCATTATCTAAATCAGGTTCAGTTATGAATGGGCGTCCGTGGGTGCAACTTCTCTGGTGTGGTTCCTTGGTGTAGAGTCCTGTAAATTGAAAAGACATCTGCTCTATATACATCCAACATACAATGTGAGAAAGGTACAATATAACTGTAGTAAATACAACAACAGGTGTATAGCTTTCACTAGTCCATAGTAAATCTGAAATCCAGTCATGCATATGTTAACAGGTTTTTTTTTTTTCTTTTCAAATTAAAAAATCAGGCTCTAGTTCTCCTGGGGAGTGGTTCTCTATGGCTCAACTCTTCAAATTCTCCTTTCCTTTCCATAAGAAATTACCTATGCTTGCAGCTGAATAGTTGTCTCAGCCTATTTCCTTAGCATAAGAAGTTAGGGGTCCAGAGACCTCTTTTCACTTTGAACTGTCTCTATCTCTTTTAGTACAAATTAGTATAATCCCTTAAAAAACTTTATAGATTTCCTGTGTATCAAATTAGAAATCCACTCCATTAGATAAAGTCTGTAGCCCGAAGTCTCTTTGAGACAGGCACTTCTAAATCTTGGAATGAGAGTCAGAATGCTGTGGAAAAACTCCTTAAGATTCTTGGAAGTCTTGTGGTCTAGCTGAGAAGGTCTTGAGGCACTGTTTTAAATCCTCCTGAGGTCTTAGAAGGGTCTTACAACTGCATTCTTGCTTTGAACTTTACTCTGAGAACACATTTTACATGGAAACATGGACTTAACCTTTGCCTTGATGTCATCCCTTCTGAGAACATTTTGTTGAGTCCTGGGTCTCTATGTGTTTTGTAAATTCTGCTCTCAAACTGGACAGTCCTTTTTGAGGGGGTTTCATCTCTCCCTTTTCTCATATTTTCTCAGAGGCAGCTACAGGAAACTAGTTGTCACTCTTAACATTCTTCCCAGAAATCTCTTTGTGTAGGTGCATACACTTACTAGTTACCCTTTCTATTCTCAACATCACTGCAGAAAATGTTGCCCAAATTTTATAGTGTTGCCAAACTTTCTACCTATCTGTGACATGGATTGCCTTTTCTTTAGCCTCCAGTGACAATTTCCTCACTCACTCTCCTTCCAGGCTCCATTAGTGGTTTCTTTGAGGTCCTTTTGGCTCCTGTCTGCCTCCCAGCTCCAAAGCCAAAGCTGCATATTTTAGGTTTCTGTTACAACAATACACACTTCTGGATATTAAGTTCTGTTTCAGTTATCTAATGCTGCAGAATAAACCCTAAACAAAATAAACCTCAAAACTTAGTGGCTTAAAACAACATCCATTTAATTATGTCTCAAAATTCTGTAGGTTGAATGGACTCAACTGGGCAGTACGGCTCCCGTGACATCAGCTGGGGCTATGGTCGTCTGAGGGCTCTCCTGGGATGCAAATCCAAGGTGGCTAACTCACATGTCTGGCAGTTGGTGCTGGCTGTTGATGGAAGCTTGGCTAAGCCTACTGACTGAAGACTTCTGTTCTCTTCCATTTGGGTCTCACCATGTAGCTGTTTAGGCTTGCTCAAAATTTGGTGCCTGGGTTCTAAGAATGAGTGTTCCAAAAGGAAGGAGATAGAAACTGCTAGCTTAAGGTCTAGGTTTGAAATTCGCTTCTGACATATTTTATCAGTCAGAGCAAGGGGACAACCCAGATTCAAAGGGAAAGAAAAAAACTCCACCTCTTGAATGGCATGCTGGTCATCTTTGGAGACTACCACTGCTGGGGAGTAATGATTGCCTCTTGTAATAAGGAATTACATTGAATCGGGTGCTACTTTTCTTTTGTGGAGGAGATAGACCTCACATTTCCAGAACCTCCCAATAATTTTTCCTTCTGATTCATCTTGCATACTGAAGGCATATTGATACTTATTGTTCAAACAATTGATATTTTGCTTTATCTACTGAGAATCTGGTGTAAGAAAAATGCATTTGATGTTTTTTTCTGTTGGGCAGTAATTCTTGGTAAAAAGTTGGAAAAACAGGGATTGAGGCTTGAAGCAAAGTTTTAATTTAACATCGATGTGTAATATAGTCACCACAGCACTCCTTTTTTGTAAATATGATTTTTGTAAACTTGCAAATTCTCTGACTGATCATGACCTGGGTAATAGAACATCCATGAGGAATGGAGCCCTCCCTAAAGAGAAAAGAGGGAAAAATTTCCCCCACTTAATTTGTTTTAGTGTATGTCTTTAAAAAAACAACAACACACAGTTCAGAATGACATGAAATAGAAAATATCTCTCTGCTCAGTCCTCACCGCCTTCAAAAACTCAGCACCACTCTCCAGAGACAACAGTGTCTGCTGACAGATCTTCTGGTGGTTGCTATTATAAATAGATTTAATATATTTATACCTCTCTTTCTTTTCTTTTTTTTTTTTAAATAAATTTATTTATTTATTTGGCTGCGTTGGGTCTTCGTTGCTGTGCACAGGCTTTCTCTACTTACAGTGAGCTAGGGCTACTCTTTGTTGCGGTGCACGGGCTTCTCATTGCGGTGGCTTCTTTTGTTGCAGAGCACGAGCTCTAGGTGTGCGGGCTTCAGTAGTTGTGGCATGCGGGCTCAGTAGTTGTGGCTCATGGGCTCTAGAGTGCAGGCTCAGTAGTTGTGGTGCATGGACTTACTTGCTTCGTGGCATGTGGGATCTTCCCGGACCCGGGCTCAAACCCACGTCCCCATCATTGGCAGGCGGATTCTTAACCACGGCGCCACCAGGGAAGTCCCTATACCTCTCTTTCTTGATTGGTAAATTTAAACAGTATTTATTGTGTCCTCATTAGAAAGCAGTTTTACCAAAATTTTAATGTGTGTCGAAAACAAGTTGAGTGTTTCCTAAGACACCCCCAGAGTTTCTGAGTTGGCGGGTCTGGGATGGGGCCTGAGAATTTGCATTTCTAGCAAGTTCTCAGGTGGTGCTGATGATTTTGTTGGGGACCATATTCTGAGAACTACTGTCATGAAAATAAACATTTTTGTTTTTGACTTACACTACATCCTTTTCCCCTCTCTCATTTATCTACTGATTTTTCTGAATTATATATATTTTAATTCTGACATTTATATTTGTGTTATATGAAAATATACTTATGTGTTTATTACTTGATTGGTCATCTTTAGGCAGTATCCAGTGACAGCCAGCAGCTATAAAAGGTGAGGAAATATGAGAATTATTTTTGCTTTATAATTTTGTTACTATTATAAGTGGTGCCTTTGGGAAAAATTGTGTTTTTAATCATTTGGTGCTGTTATAGAGAAATGTAATTTATTTCTACATCTTGTTCTTATATCCAGTCACCTTGTTAATCTTTTAGTAATTCTAATTCTTTACTGGTAAGATTTTGCATGTTGATACCCGCAGCTCTAATTCATTCATTGTTAATGTATAACATTTCATTTTCTGATTATACTACACATTCATAATTCATTCTCATATTGATGGACATTTAGTGGTTCAGATAGTCTCCTCCTCCTTCTTCTTTGCTATTATGCAATAAGGCAACAATACAATTTTAGCACCTGTGTCCTTGTGGACATGTGTGATTTTTCTTTTCCAACACATACCAGGGAGTGGAACTACTGGGTTGTGGAAACGCAGATACCACTTCTGCACAATTCATAGCCTGTTGGTCTGACCTGTTTTTCCAGTTATTGCCATGGCAACCAGCTCTGAGTGAGCTCCCAGTGACTTTGCACAGGCGTTCCCTCTTGTTTGTGCTGCCTGTCTCTTGTCTTCAGCCCAGGACAGGGCAGGGGACACAGAAGACCCTTGCTCAGTGTACACTTGTGCACAGTTGTGAGGTGTGGGGAGTTAACACCCCGTGGGGCAGACCTTTGGCACTAGGACATAGGAGCCAGTGCATAAACCTCACCCTTCTCCCCCTGGACTAACTGCCCTGCAGTGTGGTTTGTTTGGCCTCTTGAAGGGGGATCTCATTAGACTCCGCTCCCTTCCGTGCCTCACTTTGGGTCACTTCTAAGAGACCACTGGTCCCTTGAGGGGTGGTGCAGCAGAGTTCATGGGCTCGTCTCCATGCCTCCTGAAGCTGCTCTGAAGTCTTCCTGTGTAAGTGGGGTGGGAGGGATGCGGACGGGTCGTGAAGAAGAGACTACTCACATTCAACTGAGGTTTGGGGGCTTAAATGACTCACACGGTGAATGCTGTGCGTGGGAACAGGTGGAAAGCTGGGTTTCACCTTTGGGTTTGAACTAGACAAAATTGGTGCTAGCAGAAATGACAGTTTAGAGGTTGGTTTGGAACAATGAAAATCAGCTAAGGATTTAGTTGTACATTCAGAGTCAGGAAGTAGAAAAAGATGTGACCTGGATGCCCATTACCAGCTTGGATTAATAAACAGTGTCAGGGCAGAAGTCTTAACAAGTCCTGATTCTGTGTACTTAAGTACACAGTTGACCTAATTTGTAGATTATGTTGCATCACAGTCTGTGATATGATCATTCATGGTATAAATATTTATTGAGAACCTACTATATGCCAAATATTGCTCTAAGTGCTATAAAAATATTAACTAATTTAATCCTCATAAAAACACTCTAAAGTAAGAATTATTATTATTATTATCATTATTATTGGCCGCACCGCAGGGTTTGCAGGATCTTAGTTCCCCGACCAGGGATTGAACCCAGGCCCCCTGCAATGGAAGCACCGAGTCCTAACCACTGGACTACCAGGGAATTCCCGGAAGTAAGAAACATTATTATCTCATTTTATAGAAGAGATTTAGATACAGGGAGGTTCAATATGTACCTCAAGTCCCACAGTGGTTGAACCCAGGAAGTCTACACCTAGGCCCAGGCTCTTAACCACTTTGCTACACTGATTACTGATTCTCTTGTTAGTGCTTCTTCCACCCATCCTTCCTTCCTTTCTTCCTACCTTCCTTCCTTCTTCCCTTCCTTCCTTCCTTCCTCCCTTCCTCCTTTCCTTCCTTTCTTCCTTCCATCTGTCTTTCCTTTCCTTTTCTTTTCATGTCAGATTTGTTGAGGTATAATTAACATACGGTTGGACTATATTATTATATAATTAACATATGGCTATATTATCTAATATAATTAGCATAAGGTTATAATATAATTAGTATATGGTTAATTATACCATAATCAAGACATAGACATTTTCACCACCCCAAGAAGTTCACTGTGTCTTTTCCTTCACCCCCAGCCTCTGCCAACCACTGATCTCTTCTACCTCCCTGTAGTTTTGCTTTTTAGAGAATGTCACAAGAGCAGAGCCATGGAGCATGCAGCCTTTTGAGCAGTCTTCTTTCACTGAGAATGATGCACATGAGCTTCATCCACGTTGTTGCATGTATTAGTGGTTTGTTTCTGTTTAGGACTGAGGAGCATTCTATGGAGTGAATGTTTGTTTATCCATTCAGTAGCTGATGGATGTTTGGAATATTTCCAGTTTTTGGTGATTACGAATAAAGCTGCTATAAATATTTGCCTACCAGTATTTGTAATGGGAATATATTTTCAATTTCCTGGGTAAATACCTAGGAATGGAATTGCTGCATCATATGATAAGTGACTATTTAACTTTATAAAAAGAGCCAAACTGCCTTTTATGAAAATGCTGTACCATTTTGCATTTTCACCAGCAATGTATGATTTTGCCAGTTGCTCTACATCCTTTTCAGCACTTGATATAGTAAGCTTTAAAAAAATTTTCTTTAGCCGGTTTAATAGATGTTTAGTGGTATCTCATTGTGGTTTTGATACGCATTTCTCTCATGACTAATGATGTTGAGTATGTTTACATGGGCTTATTTGCTATCTGCATGTCTTCTTTGGAATGCTTTTTTGTAAATAAGATTTCATTTTCATTAACCATATGCTTATTAATGAATATCATTAAGTCCAACTCTACAAATGGATGTTCACATACAGTTCAGAGTTTTTATTTCTAGTCATTATGGAGGATGCAGAATAGTGTAGTAGTTAAGGATGGGAGCAGGATTCAAACTACAGCTCAGTAACTTACTAGCCATGTGCCCTTGGGAAAATTGTTGTGTAACCCTGTGACTGTTTTCTCATCTGTAAAATGAGGATAATAAGAGCACTTACTGTAAAGAGGTATCGTGAGGATAATGTGAGATGATTCATGTGATGTACGTAACACAATGCCTGTGTAAGTGCTGTATAAGTGGTGCTATCATCATCTTCAGCGTCTTCATCTTCATCATCATTGCCATCATCACCATAATCATCACCTGGTCCATGATTGAGTTCCTGAAAGTATATATCAACTAACATCCATTCAGAAAATTCACTCATTTTTATTTAATTCCAGAACTGTAAAGAGATCAAGTCCAATCCCCAAATATCAAAAAAGAAGGAAAGAAAATCTGGAGAATGTATCTTCATTACATAGTTCACATGGCCAGCAATTTGAAGACCCTGCAGATACTTTATAAAATACCAGTTTAAATATGGATAATCTCAATAATTTCCAGACCTGCTTTGGCATCTGGAAAAGTATAATATCTGGTTCTTCCATTTCTCCTCCAGATTCTCTAGCGGTCAACAGACTAATGTTTAAAACATGCTTAGACTTAAACAAACGTGTAAACCACTTTGCCACTTGCACACACCTTTAATTTTAATCAGGTGGAAATATGTCTTTGCTTTTCGTTGGTACAGCTCAATACTGACTCTCTTTTCTGATGGGACATCATGATATTATGAGATTGTAATGGGGTTTGGATTTGTGGAATGAATCTTGGGAAAACAAATTTAAACACAATTTAATGCTATAAAATGACTTTAGCTATTGATGTCAGAGACCAGCCCAAGAAGAACTCCTGTTCTTTTCAGGGGGAGGATATATAATTGCTCAATGAGTCCACTGAGGGGAGCCATTTCCATAGCAAAGATATTACAGACGTGGACGGGAGCTTGTGTTCAGGGTACGACATCAGCTTTAGGGTTTAAAATGCACAAGGTCTTCAGATTCCTAAAAGCACTGTAATTTTACAATAATCAGACAGAACCAAAAGGCAATACAAACATTTAGCTGCAATGATTTAAAATAAAAACCTATTGAATTTAGGTGGTGATACATGGGAAAGTCAAGAACATCTTTTTTCTCTTTGCGTTCCCTTTGGAAATATCCAGCACCAAATGAAAATTAGTTGTAGGTAGCAATAGCAATAGATAACATTTATTGAGGGCTTACTCTGTGCTAAGCCTGTCTTAAGTATTGACTTATTTAATCCTCACAATGATCGTATAATTTTGGGAGTAGTTATTATCATCCCCATTTCATAGTTGGGAAACAGAAGCACAGAGAGGTAAGTGAACGGTCCAAGGTCACAGAGCTAGTAAGAAGCAGGCCATCTGGCTCTAGAAACCACAGCTTTACACGTCACTATGCTGCCTTTTAGTGGGAGAGTTCATAAGGCTTAGCTGAATAAGTGATGAGTGAATGAAGGGGAAAGTGGGAGAATGAGACGGTGAAATAAGATGGTTTAGGCAATCGTTCCAGTGATCAGAATTAGTATTTTCATGGAGACCCAGAGAGAAAAGTCAAAACTGGTCTCCTAACAGTTGCATGAAGACAGCACAAACATCAAGAGAAAATAGATGAAGATGAATTTGTTTCAAATATATTTTAATACTGGGAACTTTGCCAAAAGTCCCTAAGGATAATAACATTGGGGATATTAGCAGAAGGTTTTGACCCAGATGAACTGAACAGAGACATTGATGCAGTTTCAGTGAAAAACATGCTGTGTTTGACAAAACTGAACTTTGCTATGGTTTCATTTCTCCATATTTTATTAACATTTCCGAACTTGCCTCATCTTCCTGGGCTGTCTTTAAAATTTTTTTCTCCCCTTTTTTTATTCCCATTTTTTTGCAGCTGTTTTCAAATACTCTGGCTTTGCCATGTTTTCTTGGCTTTGATGATATGTGAACCCCAATTTACCTGGTGATAAAAGAAGTCTCACAGAGAAATCCAAAAAGTTAAACAGCTAAGCCAGTTTTCCTTGACTTAAAATGATTTCAGCCATAGTATATGCAACACATAAAATGTCAAAGATGAAAAAAGTAAATGAATCATTTATAACCCCGAGAGGAACAAAAATTTCTGAGCGATTCTTCTGAGAAAAAATATCTAACACGGAGCCTGAGAGGTATGCTTTGTGGTCCTTGGAGGAGCTCGAGACCCATCTCTGTGTTCACTTGCAAATTATTTTCTTGGCTAAAAAATAACACATGTTAATTTAGAAAAATTGACTTATGGAGACTATCTGCTTTGCCAAGGGAAGTGAGAGAACCCAATTTTATTATGTTTGTGAGTCATCTCTTTTCCTTGGTTCTGTAAAAAGATTGTTATGAAACTCATCAAATATTACTTAGAAATAAAACTAATGTTTGGGATTCACTTATAAAACAGGAATTAATTCACATAATTAAATGTCATTTTAACTTCAAGGTGCTATAAAAAAGACATTTGCCGTTGAAGATCTGCCTGTTTCCAGACATCAGTCGTTTGTATAGAAGCCTTTCTGGACCCTCTCCCGTGCTTCCTTTCAGTTCAGAGTAAGAAAGAAGGTCAGTCTTGGAGCTCTGGTCAACGGCTTGGCCTTCTGGCTGAATAGTGCAAAGAAAGTGACTTGTCTTTTATCCCAGTTTGATTTAACCTCATGAAGGGCTTGAGTAGCCAGATAGCGGTTCCCCGCCAAGCGGAGCCTAGGAGAGCTCAGCCAGGTCCTAGAAAAGGCGGGGGTGGGGGTGGGGGTGGGGTTGAGCCGAGAATCATAACTAGAGAACCCACATCTCTCTGTAAGATCCAAAGGAAGTCGGGGTCTGGGGGTGTGAGAGAAGCCACCCAGAGCAGGGTCTGTGCAGTCACAAGCACACAGTGGGGATTGGAAAACATAGGTGAGAGCAAAGAATGTCTATGAAACTGCCTCTGGTGGGCCCCCGGGCCACTGCTGGTAGAGTGGTGTACTTGACACACGTCCCGTGGCAAGGTCAGAGCATTTAAAGTACAGTAAGTCCCCTATATAAGAACCTTCAAGTTGCAAACCTTCCAAGATGCGAACGTGCATCTGGCTCCTTGTTGGAACTGTGCCATCAACGTCAGGCGTGAGTGAAACTGCAGCTTGCCCTCCGTCTCCTATTGCTGACGATCCTTCAGCTCTACCATCTCCCACCTCCTCTCCCTCCTCCAGGCAGTAGCTCTTCTTGCCTGTTCACTCGATGCCAGCCCCTGTATGCCAGCTGCTATACTGTACTACTGTACTTTTCAAGGTACTGTACTGTAAGATTAAAAATGTTTTCTTTATTTTTTGTGTTTGTTTTTTATGTGTTATTTGTGTGAAAAGTACTATAAACCTATTACAGTACACTACTATATAGCCGATTATGTTAGTTGGGAACCTAGTCTAATTTTGTTGGACTTACGAATGTGCTCTTGGAATGGAACCTGTTCGTATGTAGGGGATTTATTGTACGTGGTACGTCTGAAACCACAAAAGCAAGAAAAACAGTGAAAGGACACATCTGACTATGTTAAAAAAAAAGTCTGTCTGGTAAATGGCATTTTAAGACAAAGTTGACACTGTCTCTTAAGAGCTTAACCCTTGGTCTATGGATGAGGAGAAAGGGGCCGGGCAGAGAAGTGGTTTGGGTTGTGAAGCCTCACCCATGTTTGCCCTCTCATCTGGGACTCTCTCTTGTGGCCCTACAGATTTTCCTTCATCTTCCTTACCTATCCTCCCACCCCACCGTATTGATGGGGGGCTGGGGGTGACTTAGAATCAGGACATCCCAAGGCCCATGACTGGGTAGGTAAGCTGAGAGGAAGGGAGGGGAGAACCCATATATGAAGGTAGGAACTTCGCTTCTTTTATACTGTTACATCTGGGTGCATGATGGCTTCTACAGGCTTCTGTGGGTGAGTCTGAGAATCTATCACCTATTATATATATTTTATATAATTTCCATATAAATTTTTTGGTAGAAAATACCCCCAAATATGTTTCCTTTGGGAATCCAATACCTGGATGTACTGGGGACAGCTTGATACGGACCCATATTCCTTCTCTAGAAGGATCCTAGCATTTTTTCGCATCTTGATGGAGCTTCCTTTTCTAAGATAAAGGATTAAGATGAATATCTTAGAAACTGTATCTTCTTGGATTGCCTGCTTATCACACTGGGCACTTTGAGGATGATGCATGCCATGCATGACAAGATACAACTGTTTATATGAGCATAGAAAACACTGCGCTTTGTTCTAAGTACTTTACATTTACTCATTTAATCCTAACAACAGCCCCTGGGATGGATGATACCCATTTATAGATGAGGACACTGAGATAACTAGTAAGTTCCAGGCTGGCTCTGAGTTCAGCTGTCTTAACCATTCTACTAGTCAGTTTCTGAAAATGGAAAAGCAATTCATTCATATCTTTTTCCCCTTTGTTTTTGCATTAGAAGAATGGAATGCCATATCTTTGCTGCCCTAGAGCTCCTGGAAAATTTGGATATTAAATTTTCTAGACTCTCAAGGGAAACAAAAACTAGTTTTGTTTTTGGGGAAGTTTCTGGGTCTAATGGGCTATCTACTCTAGTGTGAAAGAGCTTGCTGAAAAGTGGGCTTGAGATGCAAATGTCTTTGGAGGTACCATGCTATCTCCAGAGGAAAGAAGAAGGGAAATTACAGAGGGAAATTATGGCCCAGGAAAATGGGGCTGATCCAAGAGAAGCTGCCCAAAGAATAAAAGGAGTCTCACCCTGGGAAGACTTGGATGGGTACATGGATTTAGCACAAGACTGTCATGAATGATGGAGCATGTTGAACTTTCGTGACTCAGTGAAGCACACCTGGTACTCACACACTTGTGTCTCATCTCCTTCTTTTGATTCTGATCTGGGTCTGTGAGTTGCTTTAATTAATAGAATGAAGCAGAGGTGCCACAGGGCCAGTGTGGACTTCAGTTTTAAGAAGGTCTAGTAGATGTGATCGTGTGTTCTTGGGAGCCTCGAGCCGCCATACAATAAATATGGATATCCTTGCTGGAGAGACCACATGGAGAGTTCTTTGGAGAGGCTGTGTGGAGAGGGAGAAGCCCTGACATTACATGGAGGAGATCAAAGACCAGTCGATTGAGGCCACAGACCTGCGACCCCAGTCAATTGGCTCAGCCAGCTTCCAGCTGTTGGAGCCATTCTAGTGGAGTCACCAGATATATGAGTGAAGAAGCCCCAGCAGATATCACATGGGACAGATGTGTATGTGTGTGTGTGTGTTTGTGTGTGTGTGTATGAGCCTGTTGGTTGTTTCTCTGGAGAACCCAGACTATTACAGGTGGTAAGGCTTGCTACATATATTCTTTGTGTTGCTGAATAGGGTAAGCTCAAGACCTTCTGAACTGGGACAGTGGTGAATGACCCTTTGTTACATGTCTTAAAGCAATTATTGGATTGAGAATTTGGAGCTGTGTGTTAGGCTTCTGGCTCTGCCCCTCTGTGACCTTGGGAAAACCAATCAACCTTCCTGGACCTCAGTTTCATTATGGCTATAGCTCTCAAAAATTTCTGCAATTTAAATATGGTTATTAGCATAAAAAAAGAAACAATGGAGCCATTGTTACTGCAATAATGAGTGCTTAATCATGGTGCAGGTGGGGACAATATAATAAGCTTTTTAAAATAAAGCTTTTAAAAGTGGGCATATTTTGTACTTCCTACTTTCTGCACTTTAACTTGTATGAGCTGAAAAGAGGCAGATTCTTGGGGGTTACCGTACTTAATCAATTACCCAGGAACATTAACTGGCACACCTGTTCACATTTACCTTTTTATTACTTGGCCTCAGAGCCAGTAACGTTAGTTTGTCCAATTCGTTTTCATAATGCAACAATTGCTTTTAATCATACATTTTCTTCCAAGTGTCTGAGTGGATAGAGAGAATGGCCACGTAAGTTTCAGGGACCATCACTGATAGGGAAACCCAAACAGATTCTTTTTGGATTAAGAGGCCCGATTGCCAGGAGGTGTTCCCTCCGGACCTGGGCCGTTATCTGTCTGGGTTTAGTGTGTGTTCACTAGAACGATTATGGGCCTGTGTAAGCACAGTAGCCCAGTGCCTGCTGAGCGTTAAGGAGGACTCTGACAGGTCTGTGCATTCCCAGGGCAGTGTCTCACGCCATTAAATGCCCACTGGTGAGGGGTGGCTCAGGTCATTCATGATAAAACAGCTGTGACACAGGGCCTGCGAACAGAGGAACTCTCTGATGGACACAGATGCCGGGGTGGAATAACTTTGCGGTTCGTGCCTGTTAAGTGCTTCATGACTCCTGGGAAGACCCTCGGTCTTGCTTACTGGGACCCATTCTCTGCACACACAGTGACAGTAGATTGATTGCTGCTGTCCCACGTGGAGTTCTGGAACTGCAAAGATTTAAGGCTTAGAGATGGTGGTTTTCAAATTTAATTTTAACTATGGAGACTTTTGTTCAAAAGAAATGGGTACAGAGGTGCAGTGTGGGAAGCTGGTAGAAGGGAGTACTTCAGGTTGAAGGGGTCAAGGCAGAGCATGAAGGCTAACACTTCCTGGGGCTGCTCCCTCAGCCCTCACAAAGACCCCAAGTGGGGAGTCTCTGAGAACCAGTGGTGAAGCCCAACTTCTTCCTCCTACACATGAGGGAACTGAAGCCCAGGGACATGAGGGACCTTCCCAAGAGCACTCTGCGAGCAAGAGGCACAGCCTGGGTGTTTCTTCCAGAAGCTTCTCCACACCAGCATGTTGCTTTAACCCAAGGTTTGCAGCCATGACGGATTTTGGTTTGTGGTTCCTGTTGTAAGTCATGGTGGGTTCTTCCCATGATCTCCTGGAAAAAGTTCTGTGGTCACATACATGCCTCTTGGAGATGGTTTGGTGAAGGGAGAGAGCCCCAACCTGGGAGCTGGCTGCCACGTTTCTTAGTCTGGACTCCCACTGTCTAGCTTTGTGATGACGGGGACGTTATTTTCTTTCACTGGGCCACAGTCTCCTCATCTGGAAAGTGGAAACCAGAACATCTGGAATTCTGGTCATATTAGCTTCCTGTTGCCACTGTAACAAATTTCCACACATTTGGTAGCTTAAAACTGCAGAAATTTATCCTCTCACAGTTCTGGAGGCCAGAAGTCTGAAATTAGTTTTGCTGGGGTGAAATCAAAATGTTGGCAGGGCTGTAATCCCTCTGAAGGCTCTAGGGGAGAATCCGTTCCTTGCCTCTTCCAGCTTCTGGAGGCTGTGGACAGGTATGGGAGGGGAGGTGGGAGAGTTTGTAAGAGTGGTAAATGTCCTTCAAAGCCCCCCTAAAATTGAAATGTTTCAAGAAATAAAACACAATGATTCGAAACAAAATTTTGATGGCAGCTCATTTATTAAAATGGTGGGCCAAACTGAGTATACCCATGAGCTAGAATCAGCTCAGAGGCCAGCACTTTTCAACTTCCAATTTATGAGATACACTTATCAAACTTCATAACATCTGCCCAGCTGAGGTTAGGTAACTGTTTCCCCCAGGATCAGCATGAGGAGGGCCCAGTGGAGAGAACTGACGTCCACACCCTACCCACGAAGCTCAGCCTGCAATGTAGTTTCAAGTTGCCCTCCCATGAAGCTCTCTGTGACATTGGGCACACACTGACCCCTCTCCCCTTGAATCCTTTTATACTTAGCTTCAGCACTCGGTCTAGCCCTTGGTATTTATTTCATAGCATATTGTGAGAATCCAAAGAAAAGAAACATTTCAAAACTTTTGGGAGGCTTCTCATATTGCTTGATAGAGCAAATATATATGAAAATGTTATGTAAATTGTGAAGCATCCTATAAATGTTGGTTGTGGTTTTCACTGTGGCTGCCAGTAGATGTCTTAACATTATTGCCTGAATAAATGGTGGGTTAAGCCTAACCACCAGTTATGATCTTTTTGGAGGGGTGCTTTTTTTTATTAGCAAAAGACAAAGAGAGTAGGAATGGCAAGTTATCTATCACCTTTTGTTTTGAATCACTGCACTGTCCTTCTAGTTATTGCTGGTGAGCAGTGTGGCAGATGTTACTACTCTTTATTAGTCTGGTTTCCCTCTGCTTCCAGGCAGCTGGGAAGATTGTCCATCCCTGTCTCCCTGAAGTTGGGCATGGCCATGTGACTTGCATTGACCAGTGAAATATGAGCAGAAGTGATACTCCCGGGTAAGCCTTTAATTGATGATGTTCAGCTCTTCAACCTCTTTTCCCAGCTTCAGCAAGTGTGGAAACATTTACTGATATGGAGAGGTGATGCTGAGTCATTACATGGAGGACAGCTGCCCTGAGGAGTGGCCCTGACCTCTCAGAGATACTTCATGCCACCAAGAGTTGGGGATTTGTTTCCTAGCTTATCCTGACTGATACAAGATTTCTATCTCTCTATCATCTATCTATCTATCTATCTATCTATCTATCTATCTATCTATCTATCTATCTATCTATCTACATTAGGCCATTATTTAACAGGCCATTATATATTAGATATATAGTATCTTTTAATATTTCATATATAATATATATGTGCATATACATAATTGCCTAATAAATCTATTATATTAAGACATTATCTAACAAAATGTCACAAATGCTACGGAAGAGCACAGGCTTTAGAGCCAGACCTGAGTTTCATTGCTTTTGTGCTCAGTGGCCTCTAAGACTCAATTTCCCCATTTTTGAGATGGAGAATAATAATTAGGACCAACTTCCTTTATCTGAATGAAAATGAGAAACTGTGCAAGTTATATATATCACCTTGAGTTTTTAAGAGTAGTGAGCATGAAGTCTGCATCCATTCAGTAGGGTGAGGCAAGCAAGGCACCTAGAGGGCAAAATGTAAGGAACACCCACTCTCAGGCTCATGCAAGAGTGGATATTTCCATGCCTATGTAAATATCTGTAACTTCCTGGACAGGAAATTGTAAGCTTCTTGCTGGTCAGAGCCATGTCTGCTTCATCTTTCTCCAGGGCCTGGTCCCTTGAGTATGTAACATGATTTTCATTTATGGAGAAACAGACCAGCACTTTTTTTCCCTTCAATCAGAGTGAGAACTGATACTTCAACAAAAATTCCATTGCTAGCCCTGGACCATCAACTTTTATAGAAATAACTGTAGCTCTTTCTTTTCTGCTTGTGTCAGCTGTGATGCTTTGAAACAAAAGGGGGTCTTGGGGGTCAGGAGTCAGGTTGGGTTATCAGAGGTGTTTGGTGATGCCCTTTCAGTTCAGATCCACTGTTTTGGGCAAACTCCCAATCCACTTTGGACTGTTGTCAATGAAAGAGCTAGAGGCAGTATTTATCCCAACTAGGCACAATTCCAAATTATTGGCTAAACTAGACTAAACTAGGACTCATGGAAAAAATTTGCCAGTCCCTTTTAATAGCTGAGTCAGTTTAGAGGTTTGGATGCAAAACAATCAGTGTTTGAGACATTGCATTTAGAAATATTCCAAGTTTATCAGGATAACATGCGGCATTGATCGTTGGTTTGCTCCTTCTCTGGTCTTTCTTCTCTAGCATTTACCAATCTTCTTTGCAGAAAAAGGTGACAGAGAACATTCCATCTATTCATTTTGCCTTCTTTCACCTGACCCAATGTGGGTTAGGAAATGAACTTGGGAAAAGGCAATAATCTGGTTTATTTAGTTAATGGAGAGTCTTGACATGTCAAACTAAACAATCCAACAAATGTCATGAATTCTCTATACCAAGGTTAGTTACCATCCTAGATAAATAGGCAAATGATCATTTCATCCCACAGATACAGATGTTTCTTTTGTCATGTGATATGTACATTCCCCCAAATCCTGAGTTCTGCAAAATTGAGCACTAAAAACAACAGGGCTTATTTTTGCTTTTCACCTTTGTAACTAGACAGCACAAACAAACAATCATCCTAAAAAATAAATATTACTAGAATATAGAACTCTATCTTTAAAACAAAGATGAAGATAGCTTGATTGAAGGAGATCTAAGGCAAGGAGAATCTGCTGAGGTCTGAAGACAAGGGTGTAATGCACAAAATTTGGGGAGAACTGCACAACATGCCCTTGCTATACAGAGCACATGGCTGGACTGAGCAAAGAAGAATGGGGGATGAATGGCACCTTGTACAGCATCATAATCCTCCATGGTTTGTAGCTTTCAGCCCTCTTTGTGTACTTGGCATTCAGTTGTGCTCCACTTTAACACACTGGGACAAATCACGTATGAATCCATGTAACTTCTACTTACATTATTAATCAACTCTGAAATAGGTTGTGTTATAGAAATATGCTTTATGGCAGAACTGACTGGATTGTGTTTATGGTCAGGCATGACCTGTTATGATTGGGATCTAGGGAATTGTAAGGAACACTGGAAGGTTGAATATTGACCAAAGAGACTCGGATGGTCTCTAGTTGACTTTTTTTTTCCACATAATTTTCTCTTCTCTTATCCAGAAGGGAAACTCTTAGCATCTTTTTGTATTGACTTATATTTAGTATTATTTCATCAAAGAAACTTCTGTCTTTTTTAAAATATTAAATTTATAAGCAAATGAGTTAAAATACTTTAAATAAGTGTAGTGAAAATTTTCAGAGTAAATGGATCCAGATTCAGATAAGGGAGGGAGGTTTGGCTTCTCAATTTCTCTTATTTTAGTCACCACTGGCATGGGAAATCATTATCCTGAAGGCATCTAGATGTTTTAGGAAAAACAAAATCTTAAGCTTTTTTTTTTAAAGCTATTTTGATTCCTGGCAAAATCCCATATATGTTTGCTGTTTTTGGTTTAGTTTTTGCTGAACACTTTGCCTTATTAACTTTAAAATTGAAGTGTTGTTCAAGGGAGATTTAATCTGCACAATATGGTCCTGATTATTTGTGTATAACTCAGCAAAATTGTGTTTGGTCAGAGTTATTTATTTATTTTTTCATCTCTTTAATTTTCATTGAACCTCTTGAATTTTTCTTCCCATTTCCTTTCTTTGGCTTTAATTTAATGAATGTCCTTTTCATGGACAATGAAATATTTGCATTTTGAGAGGCTCAAATTTTGTTGAAACATCAATATTACCAAAGTGGGACATGATGCATTTCCCATAAGGAATGTTGGGTTGTTTAGAAGCTGGAGGTGGGGCTTGGAAATTTTTGACTATTTCTCTTATTTCTTGACTTGTCTTTTTGTTGATGGTTCTTAAGGCTACTATGGTTGCTTCGGTATTACCAAAAATGGTAAGACACCAAACAACAACAATAGCAACCCTCCCATTCTTATTAACCCCTTCTCCCCTGCAGAAACATGTAAATTCAATCTCTAGTCACCACTTTAAAAAAGAGTAGCTCAGAAGTAACATGTTTAAAGAATCTGAAGTATTTTTCATGGGCTGAAAAAGTAACAAGAGTATTTATGACCTGTCGACTTGGAGATAGTATTACATTCTGTTGGGAGGTTTAACTTATTTTCTCTCCTTAATTCTACCAAATGACTTCTTTTATCTAGTTTTCCCATCATTCTGCCTTCCTAAGTGGACTCACTCAGCATTTCCAGATTTCACCACTGTGACAAGTGTCAGGGAGCCCTTTGCTCCCAGACTGCTGCACTGATGTGCCGGCTTCGGCAGGACCCCACGTGAGGACAGCTGGTATCCGAGAGACTCAGGAAGGTCCCTGGCTCTTCAGTGAGTCCCAGGCTGCTCACAGCCTTCATTTGCAGAGGGCAGGACTCTGGCACTTGCTCTTGGGTGTCAGCTGTCTCCAACAACTTCCCAGGAGCTTTCAGAATGTCGGTGAATTCAGGTGGGAATTGGGATCTGTGGAAAAAAACCAAGAGGGCAAAAAATGGGGATGAAGCATTTATTCTTTGCTTAAAATGATCCAACCGTGCCATGAAATGCCAGCCCATTTTTTCCCCACCCATGGAACATATTTCCTCTGGATAACGCCTACACTCACAAGTTGAAATCTTGAATTATTACTGGTTTTATTTACATGAACTTTCCCACTTTAATTTATGATATGGTATGCTTGGGTTCAAACTGTATTTCCTTCAGCCTTCAGCAATGCAGATTACTTCAACTAAATAAAATTAATAACTTGTTTGGTTTCCAGATTCACTGCCTGGGGTGGATTGGAAGGTCAAGAAAAACAGAAGGAATGCAATTATACAAAACCCAATTTAAGAATAGTATTTCATGTTTTTTAAATAACAGCTTTAGTGAGATGTATTTCACATACCATAAAATCCACTTTTTAAAAGTATACAATTCAGTTGTTTTTAGTATATTCACAAAGTTGTACAATCATCACCACTATCTAATTTCAGAACATTTTCATCACCACAAAAAGAAACCTGGTACACTTTAGGAGTCACCCCTCATTTACCTCTCCTCCATCCCCTCTCAATCACTAATCTATTTTTGTCCCTATGGATTTGCCTATTATAGACATATTATAAAAATGAAGTTATGCAATATATTGTCCACAAGTGACTGGCTTCTTTCACTTAATGTAATGTTTTCAAGGTTCATCTATGTTATAGCATGAATCAGCACTTCATTCCTTTGCTACTGCTGAATCATATTCCATTATATATACATATATATATACACACACACACACACATATCTATTTCTATATCTATCTATCTAGCTAGCTACACCTCATTTTATTTATCCATTTATCAGTTGATAGATATTTGAAGACATTTTTGGCTATTATCAATAATTCTGCTATAAACATTCACACACAAGCTTTTGTGTGAACATATGTTTCAGTTCTCTTGGATATATAGCTAGGAGTGAAATTGCTGGGTCGTAAGATAACTCTGTATTTAACCTTTTGAGTAACTGTTTGATTGTTTTGCAAAGTAGCTGCACCATTTTATATTCCTGCCTGCAATGTATGAGAGTTCTAACTTCTCTACACCCTCTCTGACATTTGTCAGACATCTTTTGTCTGACATTTTTAAAAAAAAAATTTTAGCCATTCTACAGGACTTCCCTGGTTTCCAGTGGTTAAGACTTCACCTTCCAATGTAGGGTGTGCGGGTTTGATCTCCTGTCGGTGAGCTGAGGTTCCACATGCCTCGCGACCAAACAAACCAAGACATAAAACAGAAGCAATACTTCAACAAACTCAGTAAAGGCTTTAAAAATGGTCCACATCAAAAAAATAATCTTGAAAAAATTTTTTTAGCCATTCTGTTGGGTGTGAACTGGTATCTCATTGTGGTTTTGATTTGCATTTCCCTGATGGCTAATGATGTTGAACATCTTTTCATGTACTTGTTGGCTATCTGTGTATCTTCTTTGAAGAAATGTTTATTCAAATCTCTTACCTATTTTAAAATTGAGTTATTTGTCTTTTTATTGTTGAGTTGTAAGAGTTCTTTACATATTCTGGTTATAAGTCCCTTATGTATGATTTGCAAGTATTTTCACCCATCCTGTGGGATGTCTTTTCACTTTCTTAGTGGTTTCCTTTGAGGCTCAAAAGTTTTTAATTTTGATGAAGTCCAATTTATTTTTCTTTTTATGACGTGCTTTCGGTGTCCTATTAAGAAACTATTGCTTAATCCAAAGTCATGAATACTTACTCCTATGCTTTCTTCTAAGGGTTTTATAGTTTTAACTCTTATATTTGGATCCTTGATCCATTTTAATTTTTGTATATGGTGTGAAGTAGGGTTCCACGTTCTTCTCTTTTCTTTTGCAGTGAATATCTGGTTGTCCCAGCACCACTTGTTGAAAAGACTATTCTTTCCTGTTAAATCACCTTGGCATCCTTGTTGAAAATCAAGGTTTATTTTTGGGCTCAATTCGATTCCACTGATCTATGTGTCTATAATTATGCCAGTACTGCACTGTCTTGATTATTGTAGTTTTGTAGTAAGTTTTGAAATTGGGAATTAGGAAGTCCTCCAACTTTTTTTTCAAGATAGTATTGTGAATCCATTGCATTTCTATATGAATTTTCAGACTAGCTTGTCAATTTCTGCAAAAACAGCATCTGGGATTTTGATAGTAAAATAGAATTTATTTTAGAAAGAAGAACTATGCAAAGAGATCATGACTCAACCACTGCCATTATATTTATCTTAAAAAATAAGAAAACAAAATGATTGTGAAGTACGTGCGTAGTGATCAAGAGAGGCAGAATAAATTGTAGAGCATATTTAGAATCAGGGAAGTCTGGTGGACTCCTTCTGGGTGCATCAATTACTAATATGATTTTATGTAAGTTATTTAACTTTTCTGTTTCCTCGGACAAATCATAAAGTTGGGATAACAATGGGTACATTGAAAGGTGATTGTAAAGATCACAGGTAACTTGCTTTTTATGCTCCTGGCACAGTGCCTGGCACATTGGTGCCCAGTATATACTAACAATTATTGCTGTTTTTGGACATTCCCCCATTCTTCTGTTAAGAAGAGAATTAGAAGAAATGAGAAAAACTGTAGACCTAATTACACAGATTATAAATGAGAATTCTTGATATCAACTTGTGAATAACTTAGTAAAAGCAGTCTTGGCTTCTTCACCTGATGGAATCTAAAGAAGCAGAACAGCCCACAATGTGGGGCATTTTAAAGTATACTATTTCCTGAAAAGAGAAGACTATAACATACCCATGATTTTCGATGTGTGCCGTGAGGTCTGTGAAGGTCAAAGCTATAATACTAAACTGTTATTTGCTTTTTCCATTGTCTTTCTCTTAGTGTGTGCTGTGGAGTTTTCCAGAAGCTAGATACCATGTGATGACGTCATCACTCTGATAGCTAATGGAATGTGAGCTTCTGTATTCTTGTGTTTTAGACATTTTTTAAAGCTTTAATACCAAATATAGTAGATATCAATACATATAACCCTTATGAACAAAAGTTTGGGGTCCTCCATAATTTTTAAAAGTGTAAAGGGGTTCTGAAACCAAAAAGTTTGAGAGCTGCTGTACTCTGCAAACCCTTAGATAACAATGATAACATTTTTGAGTATCTTCTATACGCCCAACGCTGTGCTAAACGTTTTCCTTGTGTTGTCTCATTGAAGCCTGATGACAAGCCATCGTTGTATCTCATTTTAGTGATGAGGAAAGTGATCCTGAGAGGGATTAAATCAGTTGCTGAGGGTCACATGGCTGGTAAGCAGCAGTGCTAATATTTGAACCCATTATGTCTTGTTTCCTGGGCTCTGTCTGAAGATTCTGTAGCCTTGGAGATTCAAAGGATATTAAACTTGACAGTGAACCCCTCCTCTGGGATCTGAGGAGCCGAAAGTCTGAGGTATGTGCTGAGCACACTTTTAGAAGCCAATTTTGGATTATGAATCTCTAGCTAGCTGATTGGAACAAAAACCTGAGGCCAAGATTGTGTCCATAATATTCCCAGAGATCTTGCCTTGACACTCCCAGCTCTTTCCAAGAGGGGCTTGTTGGCTGCCCTCTGTCCTTTACCTCGTTAGACTTATGAGCTCCTGACTGCAGCAGACAGAGCTGGCCAGAACTTCAAGCCCTGCAGTGTGGGCTGATTAATCATGAGCTCCGGAGTGAAACTCAGGCGACAGTGCAGAACCGCCAGGAAGGTTACAGACGGGGCTGCACCTCAGCACGCAAACTCCTTTTGGTGCCAGGGTCTCCACTTTTGGCATTTGAGAAACAAAAGTGGACCAGGGATAGCAAAGAAGGCTGGGGATAGGGCGCTTTCATAGCCACTGTTGAAAGAAAGAAAGAACAGGAAATAATCCCAACATTTGTATATTGTGAAAAATTCCTGATCTAGACTTACATGATATAATGGATATCTGAAACTTACCTAATTAATTTCCATCAGTAAAATGTCTTTTAATGGTGACTATTTATTATGTGTGTGACCCACAGGAGACCCCAGACTTGACTTTGCCCCTGCCCCCAAGCCATGCCCAAGCCCAACTTTGGCTCCATTTGCCCCCAATTTTCTGACGAAGAAACTAAAGACCAAAGACTCTCAGTGGTTTGCTGGAGATCCCACAGCTGGTTTACAGCACAGACATTATGTTATTTTCTCTTTTCCAGATGTTCCATATTTCTGGATGTTAAGGACCAGCAAAATTTTTTAAAAAACAGGAATGGGGGAGGGAGGGAATGTAACAGAATTGCCAACTTTTTGTTTTTAACAAGTAAAAGCATTAAGAAGCCATAACCACTATCTGATGTCAGCACTTCTCATAAAAGAAAGGGCATTTATGTGTATTTTAATGTACTTTAATAGCCTAAATTTAGCTCTGTGCACTTCTCTCTACTTTTCTACCTTATTTGAAGGCAGGCTGGGGTAAACTTTGCCAAAGATCACTCTTTGTCCTTAAACAAAGACCACTGCCGAGCTATACTTTTAATTCAAGAAGAAGGTGGAGCATAGCCCTCCCATGGGCTTTTCTTTGGGGATGAGAGAGAGCCCTGATTTCTGAATAGCAGGTGCGAATCCTAATGCTTGTAAGCTGAGCACCCAAGGCTGGGCTGCAGGCAGAGTCCTCTGAGAGCCACAGGAAAAGATGCCTGAATGCCCATGAGGGCAGAGTCCACCTGACATGGGTTCCTGGCTCCCTACCTGGGCCATTAAAGTGACACATGAGAATCTGTGGGATGGCTTTCCTTGTCATTTTCACTTGGATCCCAAACCTGCACGATGAAGGTTTATGCAAACCTTTTCTTTTGTTTTTTTTGGCTACACCGCACAGCATGCAGGATCTTAGTCCCTGACCAGAGATCGAACCGCACCCCCTGCAGTGGAAGCATGGAGCCTTAACCACTGGACTGCCAGGGAAGTCCCTATGCAAACCTTAAATGTCTCTACTAACTGTCTAACCTTCTGTAATTAGGGCTCTGCAAGAAATAAAGGCTCTGGTTTTCTTTTTTTTAAATTAATTAATCTATTTATTTATTTATTTTTGGCTGCTTTGGATCCTTGTTGCTGTGCGCAGGCTTTCTCTAGTTGCGGCGAGCGGGGGCTAATCTTCGTTGCAGTGTGTGGGCTTCTTTCTCATTGCGGTGGCTTCTCTTGTTGCAGAGCACAGGCTCTAGGTGCACGGGCTTCAGTAGTTGTGGCGGGCGGGCTCAGTAGTTGTGGCTCGCAGGTTCTAGAGCACAGGCTCAGTAGTTGTGGCGCAAGGGCTTAATTGCTCCGTGGCATATGGGATCTTCCTAGACCAGACTCGAACCTGTGTCCCCTGCATTGGCAGGTGGATTCTTAACCACTGTGCCACCAGGGAAGTCCAAGACTTTAGTTTTCATGTAGGTTGAACACAGCTGACTGCAAATGACCACAACTAGATAAGGAGAAATAAGTGACCTTACTTGGATTCTTCCATGACCTTCATAGCAATAATCTTGGGCTTTCCGCACTAATGAAGTGACAAATATTAAATTAGAGTGGGTGAATGTGTGTCTATTAATCATAGGTGAAAAAACGCTTCCCCTAAGCTGTTGCATTTATTCCTGAGTTTCAGCAAAAAGGGAACCCTCAAGGTTAAGATGTCCAGCACATTGGTAGGATGACCAAGAGGCTTGGTCATTTCAGGTGACTGGCTGACCAGTGGGGTGATTGAAAATTTCATTCCTGTAATTTTAGGAACTCCTAGGCCTTCTAAGGTGTTCTTGGAAGTCTGAATTAAAGTGGGCTATGAGGAATTTTGCAGAGCAGTGACCCATACCTAGGATGATGCAAACCCTTACCCTCATGCCTGGGACACTAATTATTAGATACTATTTCACACACGGAGGGTGGACATCTTGGTTTACTGCCCTCTTCCTGACACCCTCTGCCCTAACTTACCATCTCCGGATTAGTTTGGAAGCTCTGAGATCAGCCTGTTTTTTCTGGGGACTGCAGAGTTTGTCATGCCTTGGAGTGATAATGGGAGTTTAATCAGGGTTGAGGATACAGTTAAACCAAGCTAATAAGTATTTCCTGATATCTACTGTGTGTCAGGCTATATGCAAGTCCCTGACTCTGGTCACCTTGTTGCAGGTAATGGACAGGAAAAAGTGTTGAGAAATTTGAAGTCCTTGGGAATTTGAGTCTTCGGAAAGGGTCAACTCATTACCATAAGAGTATTGACTGATTTGGCACATGATATATTTAGTACATACTTGATCTCACTGACCAATCCTTCAAGGCAGGTGCTACTATCTCCATTTTACTGAAGGTCAGAGAAGTGAGGTGTCTTGTCTGAGGCCACATGGCTTAATGAGTGGCAGAACTGAGGTGCACACAGCTCTAACTCCAAAGCTGACTAAGCCATGTTATAATGATTCCCCACCCACTTCTCCAGACTCTTCCCAGGAAATAAATTGTAACACTACGCTTGAAACCACCAACTCATCCCAACTCAATGATCTTTTTAATTTTACCACTGTTTTGTAGCGTTTCTATAGCTATGCTGATCTCACCAAACTTATCCCAGCTACCTGAAGGGTTATAGTGCTGGAGAAGCTTGTTCTGGCATGCTTCTCTGTGTGGAGACCCAACTGACCAAAGCCCAACTCCACGAACCTCACGGCTACAGGAGCTGCCTCTTTGACTCTGCCCAGCCTGCTTAGAAGACTGACCCTCCTTCGGCTAGGAGATGGCTAATCTTTTTCCCTCCTTGCTGCTAAAAATGTCCATTGGGTATGGGTCCTGTCTTCCTGAATCATAAATTACAAATGTAGGTTCAAATTGGCCTTCAGCAGAATTGGAGATTCTCAGGCCAATTAGATCCTTGGAGTCGGCTTGTATGACACAGGCCATCACTAAATTTGAAAAAATGGGTTTTGCTACTTTCCAGGCCCAGGTTGCAGAAATGTCTGGAACTTTAATGACCTTCTCTGTCCATTAAGGGATCTGATAGACATGAAGTTTTATAAGGTAAGGACCAAAAATGGATCAGGTTGTTGGTGCCGAAATTCCATTAGGCCTGCAATAAAGGATGCATTCAATCTATTTAGCAGATATATTTTGAGGTAGTGAAACTAAGTAAAATAATAAGACCTTTCAAATTTAATTTTTATTCTAGGCATCGATCGTTTAAAAGAGAAATGTTCTTAGTGCGACTGGGTAATATGTTTTTCTGCTCTACTTTTCCTCAGAGGTCTAGTTACTTTTCTCTTTTCCCTGGGGGAAAACTATAACATGTTGGCTCATGGGAATAGATACTGGGCCTGTTCTTTCTCTAGACTGATTTCTCTTTGATTCTGTTACCAGAAGAGCCACAGGGCGGGTGAAGCAAATCCCCCAGCCAGCCATCATTATTGGGTTCAGCCCTACCACCTTAGTATTTGTCCCATCTTCTTTACTAAAATGAAAAATCATTTGATTTGTTCTGAGTTTATTACTAACAAGCATATGTCTTGATAGAAGATTGGTTAAGAGAATGAGTTGAATGTACCTGCGTACCACCTTTCTAGTTCTTGAAGAGATAGGAAAAGTTGTTAAAAAGAACACGTCCTTTGGTACAAGAAAAGATTTCATCACCAGGGAGCCAGAAATTTTATTCCTGGAATATAAGAGAACATATGGTTATACTTTCAGAGAAACCAGAGGGTAGAAAATGCAGGTGCAAAGCAACCTTAGGAAAAAAATCATTGTAGAGGTAAAAGTGATTTCAGTGATGCTCCAAATTCATCCATGTTTAGCTGCTCAGGTGCAGATGAAGAATAAGCAGAGCTGGGTTTGACCGGAGTTGGCTTTGCCCAGTGCTTATGATGGTAAGAGACAGGAAAGGAGAGTGGGTCCTATGTGCACAGAGAGGTGAGAATTTGTGCACAGAATGACCAGAGTGACAGGCTGTGGAGTCTAGTTTGAAAAGGGAGAGAAGTGACAAAACAGTGTGTTCACTGTTCCTAGCGGGTGAGGAACTGCTGAAGATTGATGCCAGGAGTGGGGGAAGTGGTCAAAGACAGACAGTAGGATGCTTAAATGTGAGATGCTGGTGGTGGTGCAGCTACACATCACAGCAAGGTCGAGGATGGGGCCACAGGCGTTGCTGTTTGTATGGACAAAGTGGAGGGAGGTATCACTGTTAAGTGTGGAGGGCCAGGGACCCTGTCCTCCCAGGCAAAAGAAAAAGCCCAGGAGAAGCCAGACCAAACCCAAACAGCAGCAAAAACCCATCAGCACCACCACTAGAATACAGCCATAGACTGTTTAACAGGGATGTGCCACCCCCCCCAAAAAAACCCAAGAACACTAAAAATAAAAAGAACAGACAAATTCTGGCCAAAGGAAAGCTAAGCACAGGAATATGGATGGCTGATAAAGATAATGTCTCAGGGAAAAACATTAAAGGAGGAAAAGATTTATTTCTGTTTGGTAAAATTTATAGTCCACAAAGGAGATGTAATCATGATGAATCTTTATGTTCCAAACAACGTAGATTTGAAATATATATATATAAAGTCAAATTATTAAGAGAAACAAACTCACAATCATGTTGGCAAACATTAGTAAGATAGTGTAAGAGAGTATAATAGGCACAATTCATAAACAGCAGTTATACATGTACTTTTAAAATGTTTTTATTTTATATTGGAGTATAGTTGATTTACAGCATTGTGTTAGTTTCAGGTGTACAGCAAAATGATTTAGTTATACATATACATATGTCTATTCTTTTTCAGATTCTTTTTCCATATAGGTTATTACAGAATATTGAAAAGAGTTCACTGTGTTATACAGCAGTTCCTTGTTGATTATCTATTTTTTAAAATATTTATGTATTTATTTACTTATTTTGGCTGTGCTGGGTCTTAGTTGCAGCATGTGGGATCTTTTATTTGCAGCCTGTGGACTTTTAGTTGTGGCACGTGGGCTTCTTAGTGCAGCATGCATGCAGGATCTAGTCTCATGACCAGGGAGTCTTACCCACTGGACCACCAGGGAAGTCCCTCTATTTTATATATAGTAGTGTGTATATGTTAATCCCAACATCCTAATTTATCCCTCCCCCCAACCTTTCCCCTTTGGTAACCATAAGTTTGTTTTCTAAGTCTGTGAGTCTGTTTCTGTTTTGTTCATTTGTATCATTTTTTTAGATTCCACGTGTAAGTGATATCATATGATATTTGTTTTTCCGACTGACTTACTTCACTTGGTATAATAATCTCTAGATCCATTCATGTTGCTGCAACATGTACTTTTTATTTATACAAAGACATGCAGGACCTTCAAGATGGTGGAGGAGTAAGATGCGGAGATCACCTTCCTCCCCACAAATACATCAGAAATACATCTGCATGTGGAACAACTCCTACAGAACACCTACTGAACACTGGCAGAAGAGCTCAGACCTCCCAAAAGGCAAGAAATTCCCACATACCTCTATAGGACAAAAGAAAATGAAAAAACAGAGGCAAAAGAATAGGGATGGGACCTGCACCTCTGGGAGGGAGCTGTGAAGGAGGAAAAGTTTCCACACACAAGGAAGCCCCTTCACTGGTGGAGACGGGGGATGGCAGGGGGGAAGCTTTGGAGCCACTGAGGAGAGCACAGCAACAGGGGTGCAGAGGGCAAAGCGGAGAGATTCCCGCACAGGATCGGTGCCCACCAGCACTCACCAGCCCGAGAGGCTTGTCTGCTCACCTGCCGGGGCGGGCGGGGGCTGGGAGCTGAGGCTCGGGCTTCGGAGGTCGGACCCCAGGGAGAGGACTGGGGTTGGCTGTGTGAACATAGCCTGAAGGGGGCTAGTGCACCACGGCTAGCCGGGAGGGAGTCCGGGAAAACCTCTGGAGCTGCGGAAGGGGCAAGAGACCATTGTTTCCTGGTGCGCGAGGAGAGGGGATTCAGAGCACCGCCTAAACGAGTTCCAGAGATGGGTGTGAGCAGCGGGTATCAGCGCGGACCCCAGAGACGGGCATGAGACGCTAACGCTGCTGCTGCCGCCACCAAGAAGCCTGTGTGCAAGCACAGGTCACTATCCACACAGCCCCTCCCGGGAGCCTGTGCAGCCCGCCATGGCCCGGGTCCCGTGATCCAGGGACAACTTCCCCGGGAGAACGCACGGCGCGCCTCAGGCTAGTGCAATGTCACGCCGGCCTCTGCCGCCACAGGCTCGCCCCGCATCCGTACCCCTCCCTCCCCCCGGCCTGAGTGAGCCAGAGCCCCTGAATCAGCTGCTTCTTTAACCCCGTCCTGTCTGGGTGGGAACAGACGCTCTCAGGCGACCTACACGCAGGGTCAGGGCCAAATCCAAAGCTGAACCCCAGGAGCTGCGCGAACAAAGAAGAGAAAGGGAAATTTCTCCCAACAGCCTCAGGAGCAGTGGATTAAATCTCCACAATCAACCTGATGCACCCTGCATCTGTGGAATACCTGAATAGACAACGAATCATCCCAAATTGAGGAGGTGGACTTTGGGAGCAACTGTAGACTTGGGGTTTGCTTTCTGCATCTAACTTGTTTCTGGTTTTATGTTTATCTTAGTTTACTACTTAGAGTTTATTATCATTGGTAGATTTGGTTATTGATTTGGTTGCTCTCTTCCTTTTTTTTTTTCTTTATATATATATATATTTCCTTTTTCTCTTTTTGTGAGTGTATATGTGTATGCTTCTTTGTGTGATTTTGTCTGTATAGCTTTGCTTTTACCATTTGTCCTAGGGTTCTGTCTGTCCATTTTTTTTTTTTTTTGTATAGTTTTTAACACTTGTTATCATTGGTGGATTTGTTTTTTGGTTTGGTTGCTCTCTTCTTTCTTTTTTTATTACTTTTAAATTTTCTTAAATTTTTAATAATTAAAAAAAATTTTATTCTAATAACTTTTTATTTTATTTTATTTTTTCCTTTCTTTTTTTTTTCCATTTCCTTTTGAACCACGTGGCTGACAGAGTCTTGGTGCTCCAGCCGGGTGTCAGGCCTGTGCCTCTGAGGTGGGAGAGCTGAGTTCAGGACACTGGTCCACCAGAGACCTCTGGGCTCCACGTAATATAAAACGTGAAAGCTCTCCGAGAAATCTCCATCTCAACACTAAGACCCAGCTCCACTCAACGACCAGCAAGCTACAATGCTGGACAACCTGTGCCAAACAACTAGCAAGACAGGAACACAACCCACCCATTAGCAGAGAGGCTGCCTAAAATAATAAAAAGGTCACAGTTACCCCAAAACACACCACCGGACGTGGTCCTGCCCACCAGAAAGGCAAGATCCAGCCTCATGCACCAGAACACAGGCACCAGTCCCCTCCACCAGGACACATACAGGCTGAAAGTAAGGGGATGGAAAAAGATATTCCATGGAAATGGAAATCAACATTCTCCAGGATATATCATATCTTGGGTCAAAAATCAAGCCTTGGTAAATTTAAGAAAATTGAAATCATATCAAGTATCTTTTCCGACCACAACACTATGAGACCAGATATCAATTACAGGAAAAAACTGTAAAAAAACCAAACACATGGAGGCTAAACAATACACTGCTAAATAACCAAGAGATCACTGAAGAAATCAAAGAGGAAATAAAAAAATACCTAGAAACAAATGACAATGAATACACGATGATCCAAAACCTATGCGATGCAGCAAAAGCAGTTCTAGGAGGGAAGTATATGGCAATACAATCTTACCTCAAGAAACAAGAAAAATCTCAAATAAACAATCTAACCCTACACTTAAAACAACTAGAGAAAGAACAAAAAAACCCCAAAGTTAGCAAAAGGAAATAAATCATAAAGATCAGATCAGAAATAAATGAAAAAGAAATGAAGGAAACATAGCAAAGATCAAAAAAACTAAAAGCTGGTTCTTTGAGAAGATAAACAAAATTGATAAACCATTAGCCAGACTCATCAAGAAAAAAAGGGAGAAGACTCAAATCAACAGAATTAGAAATGAAAAAGGAGAAGTAACAACTGACACTGCAGAAATACAAAGGATCATGAGAGATTACTATAAGCAACTATATGCCAATAAAATGGACAACCTGGAAGAAATGGACAAATTCTTAGAAAAACACAACCTTCTGAGACTGAACCAGGAAGAAATAGAAAATATAAACAGACCAATCACAAGAACTGAAATTGAAATGGTGATTAAAAATCTTCCAACAAACAAAAGCCCAGGACCAGATGGCTTCATAGTTGAAAACTATCGAACATTTAGAGAAGAGCTAATACCTGTCCTTCTCAAACTCTTCCAAAATATAGCAGAGGGAGGAACACTCCCAAACTCATTCTACAAGGCCACCATCACCCTGATACCAAAACCAAACAAAGATGTCACAAAAAAAGAAAACTACAGGCCAATATCACTGCAACATCACTAATCATTAGAGAAATGCAAATCAAAACTACAATGACCTATCACCTCACACCAGTCAGAATGGCCATCATTAAAAAATCTACAAACAATAAATGCTGGAGAGGGTGTGGAGAAAAGGGAACCCTCTTGCACTGCTGGTGGGAATGTAAATTGATACAGCCACTATGGAGAACCGTATGGAGGTTCCTTAAAAAACTAAAAACAGAACTACCATACGACCCAGCAATCCCACTCCTGGGCATATACACTGAGAAAACCATAATTCAAAAGGAGTCATGTACCACAATGTTCATGCAGCACTATTTACAATAGCCAGGACATGGAAGCAACCTAAGTGTCCATCGACAGATGAATGGATAAAGAAGATGTGGCACATGTATACAATGGAATATTACTCAGCCATAAAAGGAAACAAAATTGAGTTATTTGTAGTGAGGTGGATGGACTTAGAGTCTGTCCTACGGAGTGAAGTGAGTCAGAAAGAGAAAAACAAATACCGTATGCTAACACATATATATGGAATTTTAAAAAAGGTTCTGAAGAACCTAGGGGCAGGACAGAAATAAAGATGCAGACATAGAGAATGTACTTGAGGACACGGGGAGGGGGAGGGTAAGCTGTGACGAAGTGAGAGAGTGGCATTGACATATACACACTACCAAATGTAAAATGGATAGCTAGTGGGAAGCAGCTGCATAGCACAGGGAGATCAGTTCAGTGCTTTGTGACCACGTAGAGGGGTGGGATAGGGAAGGTGGGAGGCAGACGCAAGAGGGAGGTGATATGGGGATATATGTATACGTATAGCTAATTCACTTTGTTATAAAGCAGAAACTAACACACCATTGTAAAGGAATTATACTCCAATAAAGATTAAAAAAAAAAAAAATGCAATGTCCCTGTCCTGGGATCCATTAATTCTTTAGGCTCTATAAACACACACACACACACACACACAAAAGACTTTATGCGAATATACATAATTTGTTCTTATTTCAGAATCTGTGAACATTAAAAAAAAAACTAGCTACTGAACAAATATATTGTGTAAACAGCTAACAACACTAAGGTCCCAATTGCTATTAGAAGAAAATTCTGAGTTTATTAATAAATAGCTGATTGTTTCTATCTCACCAAAGTTTAAGTCTTAAAACCTAAAAGTGAAGGAATAAAATCTGCTCCAGCAATTTAATAGGATTCTGCCTCTGACTTTCATTCAATTCCTGTTCGTGTCTAAGACATTAGCCTTAAGAGTCATTAAATTCCCATTTTAACTGGTTGCTGGCTGTAAGTTAATACGCAGACTGATCTAGCTTCTTCCCCCCACCCCCCATGCTTATGCACAATGCTATCAATGTTCTGTGTTTTCCTTGCCTTTGATTGCCATTCCATCCCAGGAGTCTCATTTCCTTTCCTCCTGTGTTTTGGCTGGCATAATTTTGGAACTTAAAAAAAATATGCATCATCTGTCCTGTTCTCATAGTCTTCACCTGAATTTTAGTCTATTTTGGATATTTCTTTCTGCAGTGTCTTCAATGTACCTTATTTCCTGTTTTCATAAACTTTATATAACTTAAGAAAAATGCGATCCAAGACTTGTCTAGGTTAGAGGTTATTATTATATTTTTACTGTTATATGGAATAGATAGACCTGCAGAGTATCCACTGGGCATGGCTATTTGCAGGGCTGTCTCTAGATGACATTGACTAGAGGTAATTTTCCAGGGTTCTCACCTTGGTGACCTGGGGAGGCAGCTGGTGGGAGGTATATGTAGACAATTAGCATATACATACCATACACCCTCTCATTTCCAAAGCAAAAAGGATGAAATAGTTTCTGCTCTTCTTCCATTAGTACGATTTTCTTGTTTTTCATGTTAACAGTACTTTATTATATTCAGTAAAATACCTAAGTCTTAAGTGTTCAGCACAATGAATTTTAACAAATTTATATATGCTGATTAAAACATAAAACATTTCCATCATCCTATAAAGTTATCTCATACTTCTTTCTGGTCAATTCTTATCCAACAACCCCCAACTCCAGGGAAACGCTGATCTGTTTTCTGTCACTATAGATTGGTTTTTTTATGTTCAAGAACTTCATATAAATGGAATCATACATTTGTGTTCTTTTGTTTATGCATCATTTTGCTCAGCATATTTTTTTGAGATTCATCTATGTTAATTTGTTTTTGTTTTTTGTTTTTTTGCTTAGTGTTATTCTTTGGTATGGATATACCACAATTTGTTTATCCATTTTCCAATGGATGGACACCTGGGCTATTTCCACTTTATGCTTTTTATGCATAAATCTGCTATTTATGGATCAGCTTGTTAGGAACCTATGCAGCTGTTTCTCTTGGTATATATGTAGGAGTGCTGTTGCTAGGTCTTAGGGTAGGTGAATATTTAAATTTATCAGAGACTGCCAGTTTGTTTTCAAAGTGATTGTACAATTCTAAACTCCCACCAGCAATGTATGAGAGTTCTAGTTGTTCCACATTGTGTCAACACTAAGTATAGTCAGTTTTAATTTTAACTTTTCTGGTGAGTGTTTAAAGGTATGTGGTTTTGCTTTGCGTTTCCCTGGTGACTAATGATGTTAAGCACCTTTTCATGTGCTTATTGACCATCTTAGTCCATTCTGGATGCTATAACAACAATACCACAGACTGGGTGGCTTAAACACAAATATTTATTTCTCATAGTTCTGCAGGCTGGGAAGGCAGTGCCTTATGAGGGCAAATCCCTGGCTTGTAGACAGCCATTTTCTTGCTGCATCCTCACATGCTAGAGAGATATAGATACATAGATAGAGAGAGAGAGAAAGAGATCCCTTATGTCTCTTTCCATTCATGAGGGCTCCATCCTCATCACCTAATCACCTCCCAAAGCTCCCACCTCCTAATATCATCACATTGGAGGATTTCAACATATGAATTTGGGGGGGACACATTCCATCCATAACACCGAGCATTTGAATATCTTCTTTTTGTGAAGTATCTGTTTAAGTCTTAAACCAATTTTTAATTGGGTTATTTGTATTTTTAATATTTTATTTTCCTTTGAAGAGCTTAAATGATTCATATGCTTTCATCAAGAGCCAACTAGATGTCTGGATTGCCACAGGTTTTCAGATTTAATATCTTAAACATACAACAAACTGTTGAGGTCAATGCATTATTCCCATTTTACAAATAGGAAACTGAGCCTCAGACACATTGAAAAACTCCCTCAAAGTTGAAGCTTTTTGACTTGAAGTATAAGGCCTCTGGTATGCAGTGTCACCAGAGAAAAAGGTGAGAGAGAAGATATTGCAAGAAAAATTCACTCTTTGAAATTGGTCCTGACTTAAAGAAAATAATCTTATATTTTAGAATAGTTATATATTTACATGAAAGTTGCAAAGATAGTGCAGAGAATTCCCATATATCCAACTGGTCCTATTCTTTTTTTAAATAATGGCTTTATTGATATATGACTCATATACCATACAATTAATCCATTTACAATTAAATGGGTTTTAGTGTATTCACATATATGTGATGTACAACCATCACCAATGTCAAGTTTGAAGCACTTTTATCACCTTAAGAAGAAACCCTGTACATTTTAGTTATAACCCCTCTTCTCCCCTATAATCCCTCTCAAATCCTAGGCAACCACTAATCCGCTTCTGTCTCTAAAGATTAACCTATCCTGGGTATTTCATATGAGTTGAATCATATAACAGTGGTCTTTTGTTACTGGCTGCTCTTGGTCCTGGCTGTTTTAAGGCTGCTGTAGTCACCATCACTCTTGTCCTGTTCTCCCTGGACACTCTGCAAGCTCCATTTCCAGTACCTTTGCAGGCAGGTGTGGTATGTGACTGAGTTCTGGCCTAAGAGGTCCAAGCAGAAGTGATGTGTGTGCCATTTCTAGGCTTGGATCTTTGAAAGCCAAACCAAGCCAAACATCCTAACCTCCATCCTCACACGCTTTTCTCACACTTGGACTGAATGAGGAGAATTCTGAAGACCTAGAAGAAAGTGAAAGCACAAGGTAGAAAGAGCCTGGGACCCTGAAATAGGAGGAAAACCCCACTCTTATTGGACTGTGCCCTGGGCTCTGAACAAATGTTTATTGAGATTTAGGAGTTGTCTACTACATCAGCTAGTCCTAGCTATCTTTCCTACTAAAATACTCTGTGAAAGCCCATGATCATGCATATCCCTAATGTATCAAGGATTCTGATCATGCGTTATCATTTTATTAAGGTGTCTTAGATTGGCCACCCACCCAAGATTAAGAATTAAGAATCATTATTCCTTTAAGATGATTCCCTTGCCATGGCACTGGCACACATTTTTGTTAGTTCCAAGCGGTCTAAAAACAGATCTTTCCTAAACTTATATCTCTCATTTTGTTGGAAAGAGTCAGAGAGGGCATTGTTATGGAATAAATCACATATATCCAAAAACATTTATCAAGATCCTTATAACAAATTCTTCAAGCTTAGTATTTATTTCACTGTCTTTGCTTCATAATCTCCCAGCACGTAGGAGACAACACAGGAAACACAAGGAACAGGGCTCTGCGCATTGCAGGGCATTTCATGAATTACAAAAATCTGTTCAGTTCTGAAGATCAAAACCTCCACCCATCTGGGGTATATAAATCTTATACATAGAATTTATGAGGGGTGTTATCTTGAATTATGTGTTGGGCGTTGGGTTTGGCACATAATAAATATAAATGATCCTCTCAGGACAGTAGATTAACATCCAGGGGGAAAAAATATCAGGCATCTGTGGAATTTAAATGGGAAGATGTCCTACACTTCTCAGAGAGAAAAGGGCTTCCAATCCCCAGGAGACAGGCTGTGATATTTGTTTTTAAGCCCCTTACTAACTCCTTCCCCTGGGAGAAGGAGAGATTTAGCTGCTCAAGGGTATTTGGAAAAGGAGCTGTGTAAGTTTGGTTCGCCCCTCTTGATCTTCTCACTTTCAAAAGGGTGTCTCTGGCTGTCTCCTGGGCTGCCAGCTGGCCATACTATGGAGGTCTGTGGAAGGTCAGCAGCACCAGTGACTGGTGGACGAGTCTGTCCAATTCCCAATTCCAGAAGGAGGTGTTGGGAAGCCAGTTGAGGTTGACCACTTAAGCCACACCCTCCAAAACAGCTCGGATTAGTGATAGAGTTCACATTTTCATTTTCTGCATGACCCTGCGTCTCTCAACCAGTTCTTTTTTTTTTTTTTTTACAAGAGATAAATAGACTGACACCAAGCATTGTACATGGATGACCACAACAAAAGCAACAATGATTGCAATTACCAAACATGAAACACACTCATACTATGTCATAATATTGACATTCAGTCCAGTAATCCTCCACTGTAACAGCTCCTTTACTTTGCAGTGAAAATTGATTTGTATATTCTTTGCCTCTGAGTCCTTGTGGGATTTTTTCTTTTTTTAAGTTCAACCAGAAAGTCACAAAAATTATACTCATCCTCATCAGTTCACTCAGTCCCATGTAATTAATTTCTTTTTCCATCTGGATCTTTTGTTAGCACTTTTATGAGCTCATCAGTTTTTCATTAGAGTTCCAAAAATGCTTATTCATTCAGTTCAGCAGTACAGTCAGGTACCAGAAACCTGTACTTGTCAGAGTCTTTTCCATGAATTTCCTGAAGATGAAACCCTTTTATAGGAACATATTTACAAAAGCATCAGAGTACACCCAGAACTGTCTGTATCTCAACCGGTTCTTAACTTAGAGTGTGGGAGGATGGACCATGGAAATATTTATCGATCCCTTGGATTCCAACAGATGCATAGTTGATATATTGCATGTAATACACAAATCAGTGAACACCTATGGCATGCCTGCTATGTGCAAAATTGCACTAAAGACTGTGTGTAACTTCAAAAGAGCAAAAACATTTCTCAAATAGTTTGAAACTCCTTGAAGGACAAACTTGCATGAAAGGTAAAATCAACCAAAGACGGCATTTGTAAGGGTTGTGTGATGTGGGATAGACTGCAATTCTAACAGGAGTTCAGAGATATGAGATGCTGCTACAGACTAATATTTCTGAAGGTTGAGCTTGGCCCTGCAGCTGTCTATAACACCTGGATGTGTGTAAGTTTATACACAAAGAGACAAAAATTTTCAGTTGACTTCAGCCTATGTGGTTTCAGTTTTCCAGAAGTTATTTCTGGTCCCTTCTGCCTTTTTTTCCTTCTAGTTGTGGTTGCTCCACGGCAGATAAGAAATGATATAGCCACAAATACAAAGCAAATCTAAGGACTTCAAGTTGATGTGCATTTTGTGTTTAAAAATAATGATCTGTATCTTTTGAAATGCCCATAGCACATCAATGTTATAGATGTGTCAATGGGAACAATGTAAGAGTCGACGTGATCTTCAGTCTTTCTTGTCTTTACACTCCTCATCAAATGGTTTTCTCCATATACTTCTCCTCCACCTATTCTTGCTCTGTAATGTGTCATTCTTTAGAAGAGTGGATAAGTCACTCTTATCTCTTATCACTCTTATCTTCTGGGGCATTATCATGAATCAAAAAAGGAACCAACATAGTCTGAAGAAAGCAAGTGGTAAGAATAGATATGAACATTGGAGATGGGAACACAAGGATGGGATTGTGAAGTTTTGTTCTTGAGATGGTTATTGCCCTTTGGTTGTACTGCACCATCCCTGGTTCTAATTTCCATCAATCACCGGAATGTTGGCCAACATCTACTCAGCTAACCACAAGGCCTTAAAGAAGCACATTAAAGGAATTTCAAGTCACAACACGTGGAGCAGTGTCTCAGAGAACAACTCCCCAGTAGTGTTACTGAGAGAGGGGCACCTTCACTAGGGCCAGAAGTGAGCCTCCAGCTGGAAGTCTGGGCATCAGACTCTGGTTCCTGCTGACTAGCCTGCAGCTGCTGTTCACGTAGCCCCTCTTTCTCCTCTCCTTCGCTCTGCACAGATGGAGTTGGGTTGGGAGACAATGACCTTAAGCACCTTTAAAACTGATTCCAATGTGAGAACCCAGTATTCTTGCCAATCACACAGATGTTTGGTTCTGCATTCCTCCTACCTTGGACAGAGGGTCATTCCCAGCAGCTCCCTGAGCTGGGCCCTGTAGGAGGAGAAGGGAAATCTTGGTTTTCTTGTGTGTGATAATGTCTTCCATAGTTAGGGGTGTTTTACCTTTAGCCATAAGATCAGACACATGTGCCTTTAGGTTATTGGAATATGGAATGATATAGAATTCCATATATGGAATATGGAATGATCATAGATCAACACTTCAGAGACTTTGAAGCCAAGGGTATTTAATGGCTCACATATTCTTGATAAAATCATGCCTTCTTTTCATTTAGATTGACTTTTTTAATAAGCTGGACAACTTTTAACCTCTTTATTGTCCAACATTTGAGGCAACAGGCTATGAAATGGTTCATTATACTTCATAGAAACAAGGATTCTACCTTCTGCACACCACTCAATCTCTCTGAGTATGTAGTTTCTTGAAACTAAAGGACACATTAAATGCCAGATGTTTAAATGATGTTTCAGGCACTTGTGTCAGACCCTGTAGTTGCTTATCTAATAGTCTCTCCTTTTTCTTCCTAAGAGAATCACACTTTGTTGGGTTGGCAATGTACCTACCTTACATATGTACATTTTCTTACCCCTCTTGTATGTGATATAGTGGTAGCCAAGGAGATGTTAACAGGAATCACTGGATAAGGCTTCTGGGAAAGGAATTTTAAAGGGATTTTCTCAACTGACATACACTCTTGCTCTGGGCCCTTCTATCTTCCTTTTGTCTGGAATGGCCATTTGTAATTGTTGGTGCTCCAGCAGCCATTTTGGGACCATGAAGACAATAAGATTGTGCTAAGGCTATAAGAAGCCTGCATCCTGATGACACTGTGGAAATTTCATACCAGTCATCAATTTCTCATCTCTACACTTCTTTTAAATCACTGTTCCTTGTGTTTTCTGTTACACTGCAGCAAAACTCAATTCTTAACTGATAAAACACTCAACCTTCAGATTGCTTTACTTAGAGATAAAACAGAAAAATGAATATTTGACATGAAAACATTTTTTTTTACACAAAATAGTTGTGGTGAAATTCTAACTTTAAATATTGAAGATGGGGCATATCTTATCTCTATAAATCCTATATAACATCAAGTAGGCCTAGATTAAAAAACAAAAGCAGCATCCTTTTCAAGTTTAATATAGCCTGAGGAAAAACCCCATTACTTTGGCTTAGTTGTCATTATCTGCATGTGAAACCTATGTTAGTAGAAATTTCACTGGGAAGGGCATGTAGTTCAGTGGAAAGAATAGGAGCTTTGGCATCAGGCAGATTTGGGTTTGAATCCTGACTCCTCTCTAAACAGGCTGTGTAATTTTAAACCCATTATCGTATCTTTCTCAGCCTTTCTGATGTATAAAATGAGGAAGTCTTCAGTTTAAAAAGGAAGAATCTGCAAAATAACATATCAAAGGGACCCAGTGAAGTATCTGGTACCATATATGATCATTTTCCTGCATTTGTGTCTTGTTTCTCATCCTTTCACTTAACAGATGTTTACTGAACATCTACTATATGTCAAGACTGTGTTGAGCATTTAGCTTTTTGACTCTCTGAGTTTGGCCCTGAGGGAATTATGACTTCAGGGCTGAGCTTCAGAAGGACTGATGTTTGATCCATTTAAAAGCTTACTGGTACTACCCAGGGGAGAGTGAGTGAATTGAAACCTTCATCACAAGGTTTCAATTAAGAAACCAAATCGAAGTCTTAGTGACATGGTGAGGTTTGATGATTACCATCCAAAACCAGATGTAAGGGCTAGAGTTGGGCCTGGTGGACAGGGTCAGTATTTGGAAGCTGGAACAAAACTTTGAAATTCCATCTGGAAAAACTTGTACCTCTCCAGGAAACAGAATGGTTTTGGGTGTACGGAGACCCCCAAAACTGAAATGAAATGGGGCTTATTTCCTTGTGAGTTTAGTTTCATATGTCCTACAGATGTGAGACCAAGTACTTGAAAATATTTAAAGTCAATAAATTATTTACAACAAGAAAGCATGTATTTTGCCCAAGGCAGACCCTGAACCTTTTCAGTACATCTTTTCTCGCTTATCTCTTTTTTTTTTCACACACACACACTGTATTTTATTTTTACAAGAGATAAATAGGCTGACACCAAGCATTGTACATGGATGACCACAACAAAAGCAACAATGATTGCAATTACCAAACACGAAACACACTCATACTATGTCATAATATTGACATTCAGTCCAGTAATCCTCCACTGTAACAGCTCCTTTACTTTGCAGTGGAAATTGATTTGTATATTCTTTGCCTCTGAGTCCTTGTGGGATTTTTTTTTTTTAATTCAAACAGAAAGTCACAAAAATTATAATCATCCTCATCAGTTCACTCAGTCCCATGTAATTAATTTCTTTTTTCATCTTGATCTTTTGTTAGCCTTTTTATGAGTTCATCAGTTTTTCATTAGAGTTCTGAAAATGCTTATTCATTCAGTTCAGCAGTACAGTCAGTTACCAGAAACCTGTACTTGTCAGAGTCTTTTCCATGAATTCCTTGAAGATGAAACCCTTTTATAGGAACATATTTGCAAAAGCATCAGAGTACACCCAGAACTGTCTGTAAATGACAAAAAACTTAAAAATGACCATGGTTAAAGATTTGGTGAAAGTTCATAATAATGCAGTTGACAAGGAAATTTAGTTATTTCTGAGATACACATTTTAAAGTAATAACTAGGATTATGACTTATAACATTATACCAGAACATATAAGGTTTTTAGAAATTTCATGTAATGTCTGATACATTTATATTAACATATTTCCATACAAATAACCCAATGAAAGTTTAGTATTAGTTGTTTTGTTTGTTTGTTTTTTTATACTGCAGGTTCTTATTAGTCATCAATTTTATACACATCAGTGTATACATGTCAATCCCAATCGCCCAATTCAGCACACCACCATCCCCACCCCACCGCAGTTTTCCCCCCTTGGTGTCCATATGTCTGTTCTCTACATCTGTGTCTCAACTTCTGCCCTGCAAACTGGCTCATCTGTACCATTTTTCTAGGTTCCACATACATGCGTTAATGTACGATATTTGTTTTTCTCTTTCTGACTTACTTCACTCTGTATGACAGTCTCTAGATCCATCCACGTCTCAATAAATGACTCAATTTCATTCCTTTTTATGGCTGAGTAATATTCCATTGTGTACATGTACCACCACTTCTTTATCTATTCGTCTGTCGATGGGCATTTAGGTTGCTTCCATGACCTGGCTATTGTAAATAGTGCTGCAATGAACATTGGGGTGCATGTGTCTTTTTAAATTATGGTTTTCTCTGGGTATACGCCCAGTAGTGGGATTGCTGGATCATATGGTAAGTCTATTTTTAGTTTTTTAAGGAACCTCCATACTGTTCTCCATAGTGGCTGTATCAATTTACATTCCCACCAACAGTGCAAGACGGTTCCCTTTTCTCCACACCCTCTCCAGCATTTGTTGTTTGTAGATTTTCTGATGATGCCCATTCTAACTGGTGTGAGGTGATACCTCATTGTAGTTTTGATTTGCATTTCTCTAATAATTAGTGATGTTGAGCATCTTTTCATGTGCTTCTTGGCCATCTGTATGTCTTCTTTGAAGAAATGTATATTTAGGTCTTCTGCCCATTTTTGGATTGGGTTGTTTGTTTCTTTAATATTGAGCTGAATGAGCTGTTTATATATTTTGGAGATTAATCCTTTGTCCGTTGATTCATTTGCAAATATTTTCTCCCATTCTGAGGGTTGTCTTTTCGTCTTGTTTATGGTTTCCTTTGCTGTGCAAAAGCTTTGAAGTTTCATTAGGTCCCATTTGTTTCTTTTTGTTTTTATTTCCATTACTCTAGGAGGTGGATCAAAAAAGATCTTGCTGTGATTTATGTCAAAGAGTGTTCTTCCTATGTTTTCCTCTAAGAGTTTTATAGAGTCCGGTCTTACATTTAGGTCTCAAATCCATTTTGAGTTTATTTTTGTGTATGGTGTTAGGGAGTGTTCTAATTTCATTCTTTTACACGTAGCTGTCCAGTTTTCCCAACACCACTTATTGAAGAGACTGTCTTTTCGCCATTGTGTATCTTTGCCTCCTTTGTCATAGATTAGTTGACCATAGGTGCGTGGGTTTATCTCTGGGCTTTCTGTCTTGTTCCATTGATCTATATTTCTGTTTTTGTGCCAGTACCATAATGTCTTGATTACTGTAGCTTTGTAGTGTAGTCTGAAGTCAGGGAGTCTGATTCCTCCAGCTCCGTTTTTTTCCCTCAAGACTGCTTTGGCTATTCGGGGTCTTTTGTGTCTCCATACAAATTTTAAGATGATTTGTTCTAGTTCCGTAAAAAATGCCATTGGTAATTTGATAGGGATTGCATTGAATCTGTAGATTGCTTTGGGTAGTATAGTCATTTTCACAATATTGATTCTTCCAATCCAAGAACATGGTATATCTCTCCATCTGTTGGTATCATCTTTAATTTCTTTCATCAGTGTCTTATAGTTTTCTGCATACAGGTCTTTTGTCTCCCTAGGTAGGTTTATTCCTAGGTATTTTATTCTTTTTGTTGCAATGGTAAATGGGAGTGTTTCCTTAATTTCTCTTTCAGAGTTTTCATCATTAGTGTATAGGAATGCAAGAGATTTCTGTGCATTAATTTTGTATCCTGCAACTTTACCAAATTCATTGATTAGCTCTAGTAGTTTTCTGGTGGCATCTCTAGGATTCTCTATGTATAGTATCATGTCATCTGCAAACAGTGACAGTTTTACTTCTTCTTTTCCAATTTGTATTCCTTTTATTTCTTTTTCTTCTCTGATTGCCATGGCTAGGACTTCCAAAACTATGTTGAATAATAGTGGTGAGAGTGGACATCCTTGTCTCGTTCCTGATCTTAGAGGAAATGCTTCCAGTTTTTCACCGTTGAGAATGATGTTTGCTGTGGGTTTGTCATATATGGCCTTTATTATGTTGAGGTAGGTTCCCTCTATGCCCACTTTCTGGAGAGTTTTTATCATAAATGGGTGTTGAATTTTGTCAAAAGCTTTTTCTGCATCTATTGAGATGATCATATGGTTTTTATTCTTCAATTTGTTAATATGGTGTATCACATTGATTGATTTGCGTATATTGAAGAATCCTTGCATCCCTGGGATAAATCCCACTTGATCGTGGTGTATGATCCTTTTAATGTGTTGTTGGATTCTATTTGCTAGTATTTTGTTGAGGATTTTTGCATCTATTTTCATCAGTGATATTGGTCTGTAATTTTCTTTTTTTGGAGTATCTTTGTCTGGTTTTGGTATCAGGGTGATGGTGGCCTCATAGAATGAGTTTGGGAGTGTTCCTTCCTCTGCAGTTTTTTGGAAGAGTTTGAGAAGGGTGGGTGTTAGCTCTTCTCTAAATGTTTGATAGAATTCACCTGTGAAGCCATCTGGTCCTGGATATTTGTTTGTTGGAAGATTTTTAATCACAGTTTCAATTTCATTACTTGTGATTGGTCTGTTCATATTTTCTGTTTCTTCCTGGTTCAGTCTTGGAAGATTATACCTTTCTAAGAATTTGTCCATTTCTTCCAGGTTGTCCATTTTATTGGCATAGAGTTGCTTGTAATAGTCTCTTAGGATGCTTTGTATTTCTGCAGTGTCTGTTGTAACTTCTCCTTTTTCATTTCTAATTTTATTCATTTGAGTCCTCTCCCTCTTTTTCTTAATCAGTCTGGCTAATGGCTTATCAATTTTGTTTATCTCCTCAAAGAACCAGCTTTTAGTTTTATTGATCTTTGCTATTGTTTTCTTTGTTTCTATTTCATTTATTTCCGCTCTGATCTTTATGATTTCTTTCCTTCTGCTAACTTTGGGTTTTGTTTGTTCTTCTTTCTCTAGTTTCTTTAGGTGTAAGGTTAGATTGTTTATGTGAGATTTTTCTTGTTTCTTTAGGTAGGCTTGTATAGCTATAACTTCCCTCTTAGAACTGCTTTTGCTGCATCCCATAGGTTTTGGATCGTCGTGTTTTCATTGTCATTTGCCTCTAGGTATTTTTTGATTTCCTCTTTGATTTCTTCACTGATCTTTTGGTTATTTAGTAACGTATTGTTTAGCCTCCATGTGTTTGCGTTTTTTACATTTTTTTCCCTGTAATTCACTTCTAATCTCATAGCGTTGTGGTCAGAAAAGATGCTTGATATGATTTCAATTTTCTTAAATTTACTGAGGCTGGATTTGTGACCCAAGATGTGATCTATCCTGGAGAATGTTCTGTGTGCACTTGAGAAGAAAGTGTAATCTGCTGTTTTTGGATGGAATGTCCTATAAATATCAATTAAATCTATCTGGTCTATTGTGTCATTTAAAGCTTCTGTTTCCTTATTTATTTTCATTTTGGATGATCTGTCCATTGGTGTAAGTGAGTTGTTAAAGTCCCCCACTATTATTGTGTTACTGTTGATTTCCTCTTTTATAGCTGTTAGCAGTTGCCTTATGTATTGAGGTGCTCCTATGTTGGGTGCATATATATTTATAATTGTTATATCTTCTTGTTGGATTGATCCCTTGATCATTATGTAGTGTCCTTCTTTGTCTCTTGTAACATGCTTTATTTTAAAGTCTATTTTATCTGATATGAGTATAGCTACTCCAGCTTTATTTTGATTTCCATTTGCATAGAATATCTTTTTCCATCCCCTCACTTTCAGTCTGTATGTGTCCCTAGGTCTGAAGTGGGTCTCTTGTAGACAGCATATATATGGGTCTTGTTTTTGTATCCATTCAGCAAGCCTGTGTCTTTTGGTTGGAGCATTTAATCCATTCACATTTAAGGTAATTATCGATATGTATGTTCCTATGACCATTTTCTTAATTGTTTTGTGTTTGTTTTTGTGGGTCCTTTTCTTCTCTTGTGTTTTGCACTTAGAGAAGTTCCTTTAGCATTTGTTGTAGAGCTGGTTTGGTGGTGCTGAATTCTCTTAGCTTTTGCTTGTCTGTAAAGCTTTTGATTTCTCCACTGAATCTGAATGAGATCCTTGCCGGGTAGAGTAATCTTGGTTGTAGGTTCTTCCCTTTCATCACTTTAAGTATATCATGCCACTCCCTTCTGGCTTGTAGAGTTTCTGCTGAGAAATCAGCTGTTAACCTTATGGGAGTTCCCTTGTATGTTATTTGTCATTTTTCCCTTGCTGCTTTCAATAATTTTTCTTTGTCTTTAATTTTTGCCAATTTGATTACTATATGTCTCGGCGTGTTTCTCCTTGGGTTTATCCTGTATGGGACTCTCTGCACTTCCTGGACTTGGGTGGTTATTTCCTTTCCCATGTTAGGGAAGTTTTCGACTATAATCTCTTCAAATATTTTCTCTGGTCCTCTCTCTCTCTCTTCTCCTTCTGGGACCCCTATAATGCGAATGTTGTTGCATTTAATGTTGTCCCAGAGATCTCTTAGGCTGTCTTCATTTCCTTTCATTCTTTTTTCTTCATTCTGTTTCACGGCAGTGAATTCCACCATTCTGTCTTCCAGGTCACTTATCCGTTCTTCTGCCTCAGTTATTCTGCTATTGATTCCTTCTAGTGTAGTTTTCATTTCAGTTATTGTATTGTTCATCTCTGTTTGTTTGTTCTTTAATTCTTCTAGGTCTTTCTTAAACCTTTCTTGCATCTTCTCGATCTTTGCCTCCATTCTTATTCCGAGGTCCTGGATCATCTTCACTATCATTATTCTGAATTCTTTTCCTGGAAGGTTGCCTATCTCCACTTCATTTAGTTGTTTTTCTGTGGTTTTATCTTGTTCCTTCATCTGGTACATAGTCCTCTGCCTTTTCATCTTGTCTGTCTTTCTGTGACTGTGGGTTTTGTTCCACAGGCTGCAGGATTGTAGTTTTTCTTGCTTCTGCTGTCTTCCCTCTGGTGGATGAGGCTATAAGAGGCTTGATGGGAGGCTCTGGTGGTGGGTAGAGCTGACTGTTGCTGTGGTGGTCAGAGCTCAGTAAAACTTTATTCCACTTGACTGTTGATGTGTGGGGCTGGGTTCCCTCCCTGTTGGTTGTTTTGCCTGAGGCAACCCAACACTGGAGACTACCTGGGCTCTTTGCTGGGGCTAAAGGCAGACTCTGGGAGGGCTCACACCAAGGAGTATTTCCCAGAACTTCTGCTGCCAGTGTTCTTGTCCCCACGGTGAAACAGAGCCACCCCCCACCTCTGCAGGAGACCTTCCAACACTAGCAGGTAGGTCTGGTTCAGTCTCCCCCAGGGTCACTGCTCCTTCCCCTGGGTCCCGATGGGCACACTATTTTGTGTGCACCCTCCAAGAGTGGGGTCTCTGTTTCCCCCAGTCCTGTCGAAGTCCTGCAATCAATTCCCACTAGGCTTCAAAGTCTGATTCTCTATGAATTTCTCCTCCCGTTGCTGGACCCCCAGGTTGGGAAGCCTGACGTGGGGCTCAGAACCTTCACTCCAGCAGGTGGACTTCTGTGGTATAAGTGTTCGCCAGTCTGTGAGTCACCCACCCACCAATTATGGGATTTGATTTTACTATGATTGCGCCCCTCCTACCGTCTCATTGTGGCTTCTCCTTTGTCTTTGGATGTGGGGTATCTTTTTTGGTGAGTTCCAGTGTCTTCCTGTTGATGATTGTCCAGCAGCTAGTTGTGATTATGGTGTTCTCGCAAGAGGGAATGCTCGCTTATCTCTTGATGAACTTGGTCAACTGTGTGAACTCTCAAATTGTCAGCATATTTGAGTTTGTTCAACATGTATTATTTGCGGATCATGACATAAAATCAATATTTAGAAGAAAGACTTTGGGGAGAGAGAGGTGAAAAAGTACAGAAAAATTTACCTTGTGAGAAATTAAGTTGTTATTCATTTTCCTTCTTTTATTCTTCAAGACCCTGAGCTCAAGGGATTTGCAATTACAAAGAGCAACTATAATAGTGGCTCATATTTGCTGAACATTTTTCAAGTGCAGGGACTTTATGTGGCTTATTATCATCTTTAGTCCTGACCATTAATAACTGTCTTTCATGATACAAAACTCGATGTGGTTTCATTGGGAATCTGTGCCATAGTGGAAAGAATAAGGTCATTGGCATCAGTGAGACTGAGTCTGAATCCTGACTCTATAACTTTAAGCACATTAGTGAACGTCTCCCAACCACAGTTAATAATTCTCCATAGTTTTCCCCATTTTTCAAATGAGTAAACTGAATCTGAATAGAATTGGGCCACCTGCCCAAAGTCACACAGATAGTCAATAGAAGAGCCATAGATATAGAGAGATAGCGATCTTCCACCAATGAAATCCTGTGCTTTCCCACACGCTCTTATACTGCCCAGATATCAGGGACCCCAGTGAATCATGAAGGGACAGGAAACACCCTCCTTTCACATGTGAGAAAGCGGGGTTCTGAGACGGTGAGCTGGATGCCCCAGTGATGGCAGGAATCCGAACTCCAGCCCAGATATCCACCTCCACACAGGACCTGAGAATGAAACATAAGTCAGGATAAGATCTGGTTAAGATTCATTCTCCTGGTTTCCAACATATCACATTTCTACAAGATTTATGGTTGTTTTCTCCTCAGTTGGAACTAATGTTGTTGGATTATCAGGTTGTGTTTACATTTTTCTCTTATCTCGGCAGCATCGTTTTGGTCCAGCTGGCTGGTCTGCTCTCCGGGGATCAGCTTTTGCCATTTGACTCTTTCCCGTGTCCACACAACTTTCCCTTCAACTTATTTGTGGCTCTGTGTTTCCTTTGTTATGAGTTACCTGTTTTCTGCCAGCATGGCTCTTTGTGTAATTCTCCACCTTTTGTTTTCTGGTCAGTGCAGAGATTATCTCCTAAATAGTCGTGCACACTGGGGATCAGCATTTGTGATCCTTATCTCTCTCTGGAGGAAAAGACTTCTTTCTCCAGTTTCTTAATCCTAACCTCATAGTCAGTCTTTTCTTTCCAATTAGCAAATGTTTTCCTACAGTTTTGAGTTTTCAGCAGTTTTGAAGCACACTTCCGGGAGATCCTCTATAACACAGAAAACATTTTTGCTTTGAGCCCCAGAACTTTATTTTGTGGAATTTTCTTTTTAAAAACAAAACAAAGAGCAGTTGCAACTGCCAGTTCCTTGGCCCTAGTTGTTTCCTTCTAGGCCCTAAATGGTAACCAGACACTGACTCAAATTCCATGGCCCCATTGCATGCCGCTCCCCAGCACCCCCCGCCGCTCCCCCGTCGTTTTCCTCTTGAGGTTCATTATTTTCTCCAAATTAAAACGTTCTGGTTGGAATGAGTGAGTATAAAGAGACAGGGCAGCAGGGAGCTCCGGCTGTACAGAGGGATTAGATCTTGGGGAGGCCTTCCTCACTGGTCTGTGATACAATTAATAGGCCAAAAGGACCATAGCTTTGTATTTGAGGAGATCGGTTTTGAAAGGAAGTCTGCTCTCATTACCTGTGACAGTTGAGTTTTACAAACAATTTCTTAGAATATTTGAGACAACACAGAGATTTTGGCTTTATCCAGATATGAAGGTGTTATTCTTTCATTCATTCATTAGCTCATTCATTGATTTTTTTCTGCAAATATTAACTTCATGGCTACTATGCATCAGGCATTGTGCTAGGTTCTGAGGGCTCCAGGGCAAGCAAAAAACAGACTGGCCCCTGCTCTCTCAGATCTTACAAGGAAGTTAGGGTGACAAATATTAAGTAAATAATCACATGCATAAGTGAACATCTGCAAACTGAGATAAGCTCACTGCAGGAGAGGAGGGTTTTTCCGGGGTAGATAACAGACGGTCTCCCCTAGGGCAGGGTGTGTATGCTTGTGTCTGTGTCAGGGCAGGCTTACTCCTGAGGAAAAGACCAGTGAGCTAAGATCTGAAAGGTGAGAGAGAGTTCACTGGGTGATGGCTGGGAGCCAGGTGGGGTATGCTTTTAGTGCATCGTGTTCCCGATCTGACAGAGGGGGTGACGTGCAAAGGCCAGATGGAGGGATGAGCATGGGGCATGAGGAGAAATGAGCCTAGGCCAGAGAGGCTGGATTTCTGAGTGCAAGAGGGAGAATGGAGCAAGAGCAACCTGAGAGTTAGCCCGATTCTAGGACAGGATGGGAGATTTAGTCTCAAGCCTTAGAGCCACTGACAGGCTCTACACTGGAAAATGGCAGGATTAAATTTGCATTTTGAGAAGATTGCTCCTGTTTCCTGTAGAGAACAGATGCTCAGAAGGCCAGGGTAGTTCCATCCAGTCATTCATTCATGACACGTGGTGAGAGGGAAAGAGATGGTCCCTGCTCTGTCAAAAGTTATTGTTGAGTGAGAACAGATAATAAACAAACACATAGATTAAGAGAAAAAATACTTTCCAATGGCACTAAGTGCAATGAAAGAGATCTACCAAGGGGCATCTGGCAGACAGCACAGGGGCGCTGTTGGCAGTCAGTGCCATCATCCCCAGTCTATTGAGTTTTCAGCGAAGGCTTCTCTGAGGAGCTGAGGTTTTCCTCCCTAGGTATAGAGTCTTTTTGAGTCTCACGTCTTGCCTAGAACTAAGCCGATCTCCTCACCAGCTCATTGAGGGCTTGTCCTTATGTGCTGACTCTGTAAATGGACCCCTGGACCCCCCAATTTCTCCTGGCCTTCATACAAGAGTGGAGTATGTGATCCTGAAGGAACTTTCAAGATCATCTCATTCAACGCTCTCATTTTACAGGCAACCGAGCAGAAGCCCAAGGAGGTACTACAGGGGGTCAGCAAGCACCCCATTCCTGTATCCATGCCATCTTGCCCTGGGCCCAGAGCCCACTGCCCCACCATTCCATCCTCTTGGTAAGGATGGGGGCACAGTTGTGCTTTCAGAGGCCATGCAGCCTGTTTCCGAAGCACTTTTCATCCCTGCGTGCATAGGAGACTCCAAATATCTGCGGAAAGTGATTAATTGTCTTTTTTTTTTCTCCTGGCATCTCCTAATGCAAAAAATCTTGGACAGCAACCAATTTAATTTAGACTCCAGAAATTGCTACTTTTTTCCAACCTGGCTTATATTAATGATATTTTTTAAAAGCCCTGAAGCATATTTAAGATCATGAAATAGCATTGCAAATCTTTTGCCATTTATAGAATTGTATGGAATGCGAAGTCTAAAAAGAAAAAACGAAAAAGAAGAATTCTTTTTTTTCTCTTTGGTTTCCATAAACTCAGTAAGACATTTCTTATTTAAGATTTATAAAAATTTTTTTTTATATAATTGAGTCATTGGTTGAAGTTTAATCTAGAACACAGTTTTCATGACTGACCTGAAAATCCCTTTGGGGATCATAGTATAACCTAATCTGAAATAATGCTTCCTGAGCTGGTTATAATAAAGTTCTTTTATAATATACCTCTTAGGAGATTCCTCCATTTTTTTGGGGAGGAGAGATATTGTTTTGGGAGAAAAGTCCATGTTTTTGAATCCATCAGATTTAGTCAAGGCCACAGGCATTGAAGAAAGAATTTGGTGGTAATATTTATCCTGGGAAAACATTTTATTGATAAATTTCAGATATATCCTACTGCAAGGGAAGTTTCTTTTCTCTTTCAAGTGAGATGGGTGTTTTACAATCTTCATTGAAGCCCAGAAAAATAAAGTAACCAAATTCACACAGTTAAACCCTAATCGTTATGACCATCAAGTGGCTTGGAGGACATTTTGTATGACATTTCAGCTTAGATGAGAGAGTAGCTCAGTGTGGGTGAGGGTGGGGGGAGCTTCCTTGAAGCCAACACTCAAGCTTAGAAATTCATGTCTGAATATCCCTTTAGGGCTTTTGTTTCCTCATGTTGGTTCTCAAGAGGTCAGAATGGCACAGAGATACTGAGTTCCTTGGGTCAGCTGAGGAGAGGAAAGAGTCAGCTCTTCCTTGGAAAAGTCACAGAAGTTAGTGTGCTGAGATGCACTTGGCATCACAGCAGTGACTGCATGCAGCTGCCGGGTGCTGAAGGTCGAACCCAGGTAACTGCGTCTAGTAGTTACCAGTGGCGGCTTTAACAACAAATGGCTTAAAACAACAGAAATTTATTCTCTCATAGTTCTGGAGGTCAGGAGTCTGAAATCCGTCTCACTTAACTGAAATCAAAGTGTTGGCAGGGCTTTGCTCTCTCTGAAGGCTCTAGGGGAGAATCTGTTCCTTGCCTCTTCCAGCTGCTGGTGGCTGCCAGGATCCCTTGGCTTGTAGCCGCATCACTCCAGTCTCTGCCTCCATGGTCACATTGCTTTCTCCTTTTCTGTCTGTGTCAAATGTCCCTCCACCTCCCTCTTATGTGCTTACATTTAGGGCCCACCCAGAAAAATCCTGCATAATCTCCCCGTGTTGTGATCCTTAACTGAATCATACCTCCAAAGACCCTTTTTCCTGATGAGGAGACATTTACAGGTTCCTGGGATTAGGACCTGATATCTTTGGGGCTGGTATGGAGCCCATCATATACTGAGCCTGGATCCATCATGCTGACATAATTTATTTATGGCTGACAAAGGACAAGGCTGTGGGCAAGAGGTCAGGAGACGAGAGCCTTTCTGTTCTCTAGACGTGGGGAGAAATGTCATAATCACTGTCTGGCAGAACAAAAGACCAAAGGAAAAAGCTTAAGCAATACTCAGCTCCAGAGTGACCACATGGCATGATTACTGCTGAGTTTGTTTATGAGAGGAAAGAAAGCAGCCATGTTGGGAGACTTGTGTGGTTTTCATATCCTGGAAGTTATGTAGAAATAGTTGGACAGGAATGAGTTATTCAGGAGTATAAAACAATTTTTTTTTTTATCTTTGACTTTTTTTTTTAACGTCTTTATTGGAGTATAATTGCTTTACATTGTTGTGTTAGTTGCTGCTGTATAACAAAGTGAATCAGCTATACGTATACATATATCCCCATATCCCCTTCCTCTTGTGTCTCCCTCCCACCCTCTCTATCCCACCTCTCTAGGTGGTCACAAAACATGAGCTGATCTCCCTGTGCTATGGGACTGCTTCCTAGTATCTATTTTACATTTGGTAGTGTATATATGTCAATGCCACTCTCTCACTTTGTCCCAGCTTACCCTTCCCCCTCCCTGCATCCTCAAGTCCATTCTCTATGTCTGCTTCATTCCAGTCCTGCCCCTAGTTTCTTCAGAACCATTTTCTTTTCTTTTTAGATCCCATATATATGCGTTAGCATATGGTATTTGTTTTTCTCTTTCTTACTTACTTCACTCTGTATGACAGACTCTAGGTCCATCCACCTCACTACAAATAGTTCAATTTCATTTCTTTTTATGGCTGAGTAATATTCCATTGCATATATGTGCCTCATCTTCTTTATCCATTCATCTGTTGATGGACACTTAGATTGCTTCCATGTCCTGTCTATTGTAAATAGAGCTGCAATGAACATTGTGGTACATGACTCTTTTTGAATTATGGTGTTCTCAGGGTATATGCCCAGTAGTGGGATTGCTGTATCATATGGTAGTTCTATTTTTAGTTTTTTAAGGAACCTCCATACTGTTCTCCATACTGGTTGTATCAATTTACATTCCCACCAGCAGTGCAAGAGGGTTCCCTTTTCTCCACACCCTCTCCAGCATTTATTGTTTATAGATTTTTTGATGATGATACCTCATTGTAGTTTTTATTTGTATTTCTCTAATGGTTAGTGATGTTGAGCATCCTTTCATGTGTAAAACGATTTCCTGTTCAAACAGACTACAAACCTTGAGTGGTTAAAAAATCCTCCCCGAGAGGAGAAATGTAAAATACCCTTAATGTTATTAATGTGGCCCTCTGGGGACAAAGAATCACATCATCCCCAGTCTCTTGTTGATTTTACCCCATGGAGCCTGGTTGTTGAGGAGGAGCTGTGAAGTTGAAGCATCCAGCCATGGTAACTGAACAATGTGGTGAGGAAGTGTACTCCTTCCTGACTTCACTCATGAGTCAGGAAGGGGGATGAAGATGCCTGGTTAGTGGAAGCTACACATTCTTGTCCATTTACTTGCTTTAGATGAAAGAACATACCACAATATTGCTCCCCTCCCACCCCCCACCCCCCAAATAAATAACATTAGCCAGCCTGGATCTTCTCTCATAAATTGCAGAAACATCAGTAGCAAGGGCAGCAGAGAAGCTTCCCTGCCTTCCCAACATCTGAGAAGTGGGGTGAGGTTTTTCATTGAGATTTTCCTAATGCAGGTCAAGGGCATTTCTAAGCTTCCTACGGGACTTGGTGATTATCTTAAGGATTGAAAATACTTTTTTTCTTACATGACCACCTATCACCTTTCAAAATTCTGGGACTCCTTGAAGGCCCAAGTGTCTTACCTCTCTTCTCCTCTTTCCTTCTTCCTCTCTGACCATCCTAAATAATTCATACAATCAAGTAGTTTCCAGACATGATGTTCAGGTAAAAATTCTTACCCAGCCCCAGTTATCCAACAGAGCCCTGAAAGCTGCTGATTCTAGAATAGAACTACTCAAATTTAGGTTGATCATCATCAAGATGAATGGCTAGACTAGAAGCAGTTTAAAAGAGTCCTTCCTGTACCCCCAACTCAATGACCTTCCAGCCAGCATCCTACGGGATGCTAAACACTTTCTATCACCTGTTCATTCCTTTTGCTTAAATGAGAAACATCAACCTTGGTGTTTCTTGTTGAAGGGCTATGCATTGGGGCACCCTGTCTTATTAAACTGTTAGAGCATACCAATGCCTGTGGCATTTTTTTCCTTTTCCAAAGGCAGCTCTGACTAGTACAATTCCATTCCAGGGCACAACAATAGCAAAACTGAATTGTCTTGTGACTTCCTGCCCCACCAGTGACAGTTTCAGACAAGACCAGTCTCAAGGACCTGGTCAGTTGCCACCTTTATCTTTCTCAAGGCTGCATTGTGGAAATAATATTCCTTTTCTGGCACATAAATGCCTTTTCATCCCTGCCCTTTCAAAGCCCAGTTTTCCCCAAACCACCAAGAAATTAACGTGCACTTGTCCTCCACATGGTGTAGGACATTTGTACCCTCCTTGATTGTATTTCTATTAGAAATAGAAATATTTCTATTTCTATTTAGCTGATTTAGTAACCAGGACTAGGATATTGGCGATTGGATTTGTTCAATCGCCAGTTAACAGTAAACTCATTGAAACCTTCCAAATACTTTCCATTTTCCTGGACCCCACTCAGACCCCACATTTAGAATGAAGCTGTCCCTTAAACTCCTTGCTGTAAAGTGACGTTGTACTCTGAGGTCCTCTTACTCATTGGTACAGAGGCACCACAGGGCCTCCTGTTCCTCTATGGCAGCACACCGACCTGCTGGAGCTGGGGGAACTGGCAAGTATCCATCACAGTTTTCAACAGATAGTGATTTTCATTTGAACTGATTCAGCAGGGACACATATACCCACACAGGAGAAATACTGGGATCTCTTGACTGGTGCTTATAGGGTGAAAAATATATTCAATATAATTATTTTTCCACAATATAAACTGCAAGAAAGAGAGGCTAGACACTCCTATTTTGGTGGGCTAGGAGAACTCCTAGCCTGATGGGGACAAACAGAAAAAAAGAGAGAGAAAATATTGTATCAGCATGAGTTAAACACAAGGATGACCATATGTCCAGTTTTCTCATTCTGTCCCAGTTTATACTTATTGTTCAGGAATAATTATCTATAGCACCTTTTTTAGCTCTTCAAGTATCTTGGTTTAGATATGAAATTATATAATCACCCCAGTTAAACAAAGGTTGAGAGACACGGGTCTGATACGACCTCCAAAACAGTTCCCAAAGGTGTTATTTTCAAGTTCAATATCTCGGAGGAACGTTTGGGTTAGCAGGATGGCTTCCCGACAAATTAAATCCCACTTTTGATCATGCTTCTAACAGATACAAAGGAAACAGGTTGACAAGAACCAAATACAGTTTTTGCAGCTGAAACATTTAGATATTATTATAAAGGAGAGTGATGGGAGCCTTGCAGTAAAGAAGAGAAGGCTTACAAAATCTATTAGGAGTGCTTTCTTTGGACACTGGATATCTACTCTTTGGTGACTGTTTCTTAGTTATCTTAACTCATTAACACAGTGTGAGTTGGATAACTTAGTTCTAACTTGATTCTAATTTCTTTCTCCTGCAAGGAGATGGGGGCATAGCTGAAGACAAAGCCTTGCTTGGCGTCCACATTCAGTTGGGTCATATGGTTGTTCCTCGATTGGTCACGTGGAGGACTTGGCATGGTCTATTCCAGAGAAAAGCTGGCCGAGTAGCTTTGTCTCTCTCTCATCCATCGATCTGGCTAACAATATGTTGGAACATGAGTCTCAATTGGTCATTCGGTTTTTCAACTCATGCATGAGAAACTATGATTTAAACAACTAAAGCAACAACAACAGCATCAAAACAAGATCAATGCTTGCAGCCAAGTTGTTAGAATGACCACTGCCCGTTTATTTTTCTCCTGCTAAAATCTCATCTCTGCACTTTGACATGTTAATTCCCTTCCTCCCGTTTGGTTTGTAAGCAAAGAAACAAGGTGACAACCATCCACAGCTGCTGTCAGGAAACCATCACAGCCAGTGTGAGTCCTGATGGACACCAGTTGTCTGATGGTGATTCTTCCCAGTATGTTAAAAAACCCCCACAAAACTGTACTTTTTTGTTTCAGTTAGTTTTACAGGCGTTTCAAGCTGGAGCCTGCATTTTTCTGTGGTAAGCTCACCTTACCACCCTCAGGATTCCCCTGGAGGTCTCACTAACCTCGGCCACATTCATATTTTATGTGAGCTGAGCTGCACGAGCTTGATGCTGCCGTTTGTTTTTTCTCGCATTGAAGTAATTTGCTTTTCCCTTTCTGTGACCCTGGGTTTCAACAACTTGAAGCTGGCCTACAAACTGAGAGATGAGAAAATAGGCTTTAAGGTTATCACATCACAGATATATGCTATTTAAAACTTGAAGAGATACTGACATTGCTTTGTTTGAGTCAACACAGATGCCAAGTTATTTGTCCTTCATCAGTGTGGTTCTTGGGAATCCTTGGTGAAAGAAATACTTTCCTAGGAGGTTGGGTCTCATTGACAATGTTTGGAATTAAGTGCTATTTGTGTCAAAGTGAGTCTTTAAAAAGATGGCCAACTCCATTTCTATTTTATGCAGTTTTCAACATCTGTTTTCATTTTTCCTCTAATATGCATAGGTATTCTGAATACATTTGACAATTTCTGTGGACTGACTCAGAACAAAGGAAGTTTGGTTAAATAGTAAAAGAAAAATTCTTTGAAAGTTTCTCTTTTGCTTGTTCTCTGCTCTTTTAGTATACAAATGCCTGGGAAAAAAAATAGACCATTATCTATATGGTTTGGTTCAGGGTAACAGAAAAGTTGCTCTGAATTAAACATTTCTGTCTTATTGGCCTACTGGGACACTTAAAAATCCCAACCTTTAGACCACACACTCTTAATTGTGGCATGTGGGTTTATAGGAGTTGAAATTAAAAAACCCACAGAAGGTTATTTAACAGTTCCAACTTCTCTCCTCCAGATTCAGGCCTTTTGGTCAAAAATGGTGACAATTGGGTTAAGACATTAAAGGCTTTTGTCTAAATACCAATCTTGGTGGTGGTCGTGGAGGGACAACAGTGCACATGCCACCAGCAGCCGTGATGGCCTTACTGGGAACTCACTTATTGACTAACCCAGTCACAGGAAGGCCGTGTTGAGCAGGATAATAAAAGGAAGAGGGAAGGGGTAAGGAGAAGGATCTGAATTGTCCAGTCACATGATTTCCCATATGTTGTCCTAAAGGAGTGTGGATAAGGTTCATGAAAATATGCCCCTGAAAAACCCAAGTGACTTTATCCATTGTTTAAAATTTATTTTTAATCTTTTAACAACCTTATTGAGATATGTCACATGCCATATCATTTATCCATTTAAAGTGTGCAATTTAATGGTTTTTAGTGCATTAAAAGGGTTATGCCACCTTCATTTAGGGCTCTGCTTGTCTTGTCATCTTGTCCTCTCCTCCCTCTGCAATGCTCTTGCCCCAGATAGGGGTTCATTCCCTCCTCATTGCTCAACTCTTTGCTCAGATGTCACCTGTAAGGAACTCAGAGCTTTCCCTCCATCTAAAATACTACCGCTGTCCATTGTGCCCTCTCCTCCCAGCTTTATTTTGTCTACAGCTCTAGCGATGGCCTGACTGGAGCTCTCTGACATTTTCTTTTTTGTTTATGGTCTGCAGTCCTCAGCTCTCCCAGGGCAGAAACTTCGTCTCATCCTTACCGCTTCCTCAGTTCCTGAGCTCTGGCCTGGCTAGAGTTAGGGACTTGAGGGAGGAGCAAGTGTGGATGGCTGTCCTCTCCGCACCCTCCTGTAGGTGTTGGAGGAGGAGAAGTGATTGGAGCAGCAGCTAAAGAGAACGGCCAGCTCACCACCACTCGCCACTGGGCCAAACCCCTCCCGACACTGGCCCCGGGAATGGATGCTGCCACCGCCACCAGGAGCTGCCCAACACGGAGAAGGCCGAGAGAGCTGGACCTGGGGTTCTGGGAACTTGAGTTCTCACTTTCCGTATCTGGAATCCCTCTGAAATTACCTGGCCTCTCTGAGACTCTGTGAGAGGAGGATGTTGGACCTCCGACTCCTCGTAGTTCTGACACTCTGGAATTCTGACAGGATTCTCTGATCGGGCGTGTAATTGAACACATACAGGTAAAGTGTACCTGGAAGCACCCCATCTTTAATAAACCCTGTCTCTATGGCTAACTTTGCCATATTAAGCTGCATTTCTCTCTTCCTTCTTCTCCATTCCCACCACACTCTTTTTTTTTTTTTTTTTAAAGAGAATTTATTTCCATGGCTATATAGTGTTTCGTTAATCTTTTTTTTTTTTTTAATTAATTTTGTAGGTGAAATAGGGAGCATTTTCTTTTTTTTTTTTTTTAAATTTTATTTATTTATTTTATTTATGGCTGTGTTGGGTCTTCGTTTCTGTGCGAGGGCTTTCCCTAGTTGTGGCAAGCGGGGGCCACTCTTCATCACGGTACGCGGGCCTCTCACTATCGCGGCCTCTCTTGCTGCGGAGCACAGGCTCCAGACGCGCAGGCTCAGCAAATGTGGCTCACGGGCCCAGCCGCTCCACGACATGTGGGATCCTCCCAGACCAGGGCTCGAACCCATGTCCCCTGCACTGGCAGGCAGACTCTCAACCACTGCGCCACCAGGGAAGCCCCCCACCACACTCTTTTTTAAGAATGGACTTTTTTTTAAATTGAAGTATAGTTGATTTACAATGTAGTGTTAATTTCTGCTGTACAGCAAAGTGATTCAGTTATACATAGATATACATTCTTTTTTTATATTCTTTTCCATTATGGTTTATCACAGGATATTGAATATAGTTCCCTGTGCTATACAGTAAGACCTGTTTTTTATCTATCCTATGTATAATAGTTTGCATCTGCTAATCCCAAACTACCAATCCATCCTTCCCCTCCCCACCCTCCCCCTTGGCAATCACAAGTCTGTTTTCTATGTCTGTGAGTCTGTTTTTGTTTTAGGTTCATTGGTGCCATATTTTAGATTCCACTTTAGATTCTATAAGTGATATATGTGGTATTTGTCTTTCTCTTTCTGACTTACTTCAGTTAGTATGATAATCTCTAGTTGCATCCATGTTGCTGCACATGGCATTATTTCATTCTTTTTTATGGCTGAGCAATGTTCCATTGTATATATGTACCACATCTTCTTTATCCATTCATCTGTTGATGGACATTTAGGTCGTTTCCATGACTCGGCTATTGTAAATAGTGCTCCTATGAACATTGGGGTGCATGTATCTTTTTTTTTTTTAACATCTTTATTGGAGTATAATTGCTTTGCATGTATCTTTTTGAATTATAGTTTTGTCTAGGTATATGCCCAGGAGTGGAATTCTGGATCATATGGTAATTCTATTTTTAGTTTTTTGAGGAACCTCCATAAATGTTTTCTATAGTGGCTGCACCAATTTACATACCCACCAATATTGTAGGGAGGTTCCCTTTTCTCCACACCCTCTCCAGCATTTGTTATCTGTAGACTTTTTAATGTTGGCCATTCTGAACGGTGTGAAGTGGTACCTCATTGTAGTTTTGATTTGCAGTCCCCTAATAATTAGTGATGATGAGCATCTTTTCACCTGCCTATTGGCCAGGATGGACCTTTCTAATGCTTGGGGTCTTCAACTCATATGGCAGAAGAAAGGGCAAAATAAAAATTATGCTTTGGATGTGCTATTTGAGCTGGAGCTAAATTTGAGTAAAAGCTTCGTCTGTGAGTTTACAAACATACAATTAAGGCTCTTACAGTTATCTAAATCCACTTTCTTGCCTTATAATTTTATGGTTAGAAGCATTACAGTTGTTTTTAGATTTTCATTATAACTTCAGTGGCCACAGACTGAACCAAATAGTGTTTGTTTATTTGTGTAACAAATTATGCCCCTCAGCTAACTTTACTGTGTAATTTGCATTGGGTGTGCATTTCGCAAAAAAAAGTGTACATTGGTCTGAGGTTCTCCTCCTCCTTTTCTTCTCTCTTCTTCCCAAAAGCAGCACTGACAATAGAAAATTGGGAAATAAAATGCACATCTGGGCATTTTACTTATGTGTGTACAACACACATGCCTCCAGATAGACAAACTCGTAGACAGAGAATTATACAAAAGATATCCAAATTCAAATTCCATTAACATTGATGCTGGGTAAACTTGGGGAAGTCAGCCTGCTTCACTGAGTTTTTATTCACATTTAGCTCCAGCATCAAAACACATGCGAAGCACACTTTTGATAAATGACAGAGATTTTTGTGTATAACCAGAAAAATAGTCCTCTGAGTTGCTATTGAGTTCAAAGAAGAAAGTTTCTGAAATTCCATTTCCAATTATGAGGTGCTTTCTAAATACATTGTAGAGGTGACTAGAGTAATAGGAAATGAGCACTCTCCATCTCGGCAGGGTGAAATTTGTTTCAAGGTAAATTTTTAAAAATCTGCATGTATGGAATTTGCATCTCAGAATGAATAGGATAAACTTCTTGCCATCTGTCCATTTGAGATCCTCTATGTGCCAGGACTGCTGCCTACCTGGTTGACCACATAGGGTCCCAGCTAACAGAACTGGGAAGACTCATGATGGAGGTATATCCCTTTTTATGTTCTCTTCTGGTTATTCATAGCACTCAATAAATTTCTGTGGAGACCTCATTGCCTGTGGGCATCCAGTGATTTTTTTCCACAGATGATTTTATCCTTAGATGTTACTTTTTCTTTGGTCTCACCTGTGACAAATAGTGAAACTGAGCAAGTGTTAAAGCTGAACTTATTAAAAAGGAATGGAAAACCTGTAATATATTTAAGCAATTTGAATTGATTAGGCACTTGGGTGGGGGTAATTTTTTAGTTCAAAACAACATAGGAGGTCTAAATAAATTATTAGTTCCTTATATATGCCTAGTCTATTCTGGATTCTTGCTGAGATAAAATAATCACAGACATAACTAAAGAATAATGTAAATATGTTACATCAGAATACCTCTTTATATTTCATATATTGTAACACTTTCAGATAAATCATACCCTGAGAGATCTTGTTTCTTCTATAGATCAGCTGATGACCTTGGCAATATCCTCTTCGTTCAGGGTCTTTAATTTCCCACCTTGGAGGGTGGGAGGAGTAGCTTGGGGTCATCCTTTTAGCAAAGCTCCTTCTAGCTCAAAAAACCCTTTGGGACTGGTAACTTCTACTTTTATTCTCTCTGCTTTGTAGATTAGAAATGAGAGGACTCACGAGTCTCTTGTGATTGGATAGAATGACTTATTTGAAATTTTTAAGAGAAAAATATGAATTCCCTCCTTCCTTCATTCCACACATGTTGCCAGACTCCTACTCTGTGTCAGGCCCTTTTTTTTCCCTAAAGCTGAAAATACAGGAGTGACTAAGGTGAACAAAGCCCAGATCTTCTAGTGGGGGAATAGTGACCCCCCTGTGCTGGGCTTCCTGATAAAACTGGGAAGGTCCTGGGTAAACTGGGATCAGTGGGTCACACCAAGTGGGAGAAGCTGAGCATAAAGGAGTTAAAGAATGAGAAAACAAGGTGGTTTCAGAGAGTGACAAGTTTTCTGTAGCAAATCCTCAGGATGACGAATTTGGGGGTGGGAGAGAGTTAGGTTTTAGTGTGGGTGGTCTTCAGGAGGTCTCAGAGGAGATCACATTCACACTCAGTGGGAATGGATGAGAAGGATGCAGACACGCAGAGAGCTGGGGGCTTATGTTCCAGGCAGTGGGAACAGCAAGAGCAGGAGTCTGGGAGGGAAAAGATCTTGGCTTGATTGAGAAATAGAATGATGACGAGGACGGAATGTTCTGGAGGGAGGAGGAGAGGGATAAGGGCTTTGTGGGTGTCGGTAAGGAACTCAGACAATAATACTAATAGCTGATGTTATATTCTGGGCACTCACTCATTTCATTGCATCAATCTTCATGGTCACCCATTTTACAGATAAGGATACTGAGGCACAGGGACTTGAATAAGCAGAGTGTCTCAAGTCACACAGCTTGCCATCGTGGAGCCAAGATTCAACCCCCAACGGATGATGCAGAATTTATACTTGGCACTACACTTAACCGAGGGGAACCCCTTGGTCATCGGGAAGGTGTGTCCCTCCTTCCAAACTCTCCATGCCCACTGGTACCCACCAGTCCCCAGGAGTAAGGACAATCTCGTCATTTCGACGCCCCCTCCCCCAGGCAGCTGCAGTTTTTGCTTAGCCAGTAGCAGATGCGGGAGGAGGCCTCTACAGCTTTTGTGGATTTCCTCCAGCACTGAATGGGGGCAGTTATGAGATGGCTTAGAAATAGTCACTCTGTGTGTAATCAGGTCACTTCACTGAGAAAACATTTTTGTTTCAGCTTCCTTCCTTCCCTTGGTCTTCTCCAGGGAACAGTGTCTCTGACCTTCTAAGTCACAAAGTACAGAGATAATGGGGCACAGCAAGTCGACATAGTCAAAAGAGGGGAGAGTCTGTGGTTAGCATACACACACACGAAAACTGTTAAGAGTCACTAGCCAGGGAATCACAATGAAAATATGCTTAGAAAAATATGGCTAAGAGATAGATGGAAATTTTCCTAGTCTGTAACTCTTTGTGGTTGCAAAGATCTCTCTTCTGCTCAGAGCAGAGAAGGAAGAACTCACTCTGCTCTGAGAGAGTGCAGAGCATCGCACGAGTGTTTCCTCCCCTTTGGGCCTCTGCTCACATTCAGCCTGGCCTTTGCGGTTTGGATTTACTCTGATGGGCTCACCAGATGTGCAGACAGCGTCAAGACAAGGGGTCTCACACTTTCTTTTCAGACTGCTTAAGTACGAGAAAGACCTTTTCCTATAGGGGAAAAATCATGCCTTCTAATTCGTTAGAGTCAGAGATGAAGAATGAAAGCTACATGGAAAATTCAAAGGATTGGGGTTTTTATTTTGAATTTTTAAATTAATATGGAAGAGATTTAACGAATTGCTCAGGTCCCAAAGTAATGGCCCTAAAAGATACATTTCAGGATCATCTTTTTTTTTTCCTTTGTCACAGTACACACACTGGCAGCTTAAGATGTGGGAATCAGGAGAAAAATGCAGAACGAATGTCATGTTTTGTTTTAAAACTTTCTCTACTATTGTTTGGTTTTGACATTAATCTCTTTTCTTCATGAATTCCTAACTTCCTTCAGGCCTAACTATAGTTCTTTGACTTTTACAAACCTACTGACTATACATCCTGTTTAATTATAGCATGGCTCACGTGTCCTGAAGAGTTATGTTAGTGACTAAAATGCCATTGATTAGTAACCAAAGATAGATTTTGTGGAGAAAAAAGGGAAGAGAGGAAATCTTTGGGGTTCAGGCGGGAAAGCTAGACTTCTTGGCCTTCTCATCGCTGCCCCAGCTGCAGGTCTTCCCCGGTTACTGTGGACAAGGACACACTCCTGGCAATGCAGAATTTGTAGGAAGACTGACGTGCTCTCTCCTTCTTCAAGTAACACCTTCGCTTCCCTCCGTGTCCCTCTTGCACACTCTTGTGAGTGTCTCAGTTCACACTGAGGCGTTGGTCCTCGCCACTCTGAGGAGCAACGACTGGACTCGGAGCTGATCTGTGTTCTGGTTCCCTCTCTTATCAGCTGTGTGACTTTAGGCAAGTTACTTAACCTCCCTGAGCCTCAGTATTCTTATAAAAAAAGAATGTAACTACAGCCTCAGAGGGTTGTTAGAATTAGCTCAAATATTGTAAGTGAAAGGTAGGCATCTGGTATTTTTGATTATTATTATCATTTAAAATCTTGAGCTTTGGGTCAAAGTCAGATACAGAGGAAGCTGAGGCACTGGAGGTCTGGAATTACTGGGGCGCGGTATGGCGCGGGTGTGGCAGCTGGGGATGAGTGTGAGCTGGCTCTACCCGGCACTCCCCTCCTTTGCCCTGTGTTGGCATGTGTCGGCTATGTTCCCCATCAGGCGCTACTAGGCTTTTTGGTCCTCTGTCAAAGGGCACATCTGGTTCTGGTGTATGTTCAGCCTGAGGCAAATCTTGAAGGAAGTCTTAAACGTCCCTGCTAAAAGGCACTAGACTCAGAAGTAGAAGAAAGGGATTCTAGTCCCATTCACCAGGTAACCTTGGGTGAGCCATTTCAGAACTCAGGACCCTCCAATATAAAGTTTACATCCTCCATAATACCTCATGTGGTTTCAGAGGGGAAATTAAATAAGGTGATGTGTGTGTGAAACACTTTGCCTACTCTAATAGTAATATCATTAATAATAATGATAAATTGTTTTTTTTCTCCCAAGGCCCAGTGTTCTGATGTCTATTTGCTACCTTCCCAGAGTCTTCTCTTAAAAGCTTTGCTTAAACTTATTAACTATTCACGTCTTTTTTTTAGTTTTCCCTTCCCTAGATGGCATATCTCATTTATGCACACACACACACACACACTGCACACACACACACACACTGCACACACACACACACACTCATCTGACTTGTTCCGTAATCTTTAGGGTCTTGCTCCCTATTAGTCATCCTGAAGATTAAGTAGCCTGACAGTATTTTCAGAGCTGTTGATGAGTTAATGTAACATAAAACTGCTTTTGGTAGAAAATACCAGACCAGGGGTCAGCCAACATTTTCTATAAAGGGCCAGTTAGTAAATATTTTCAGCTTTATGGGCCATTGGTCTCTGTTACAATAGCAGCTCTATTGTTGTAGCAGGAAAGCCACCATTGATGATACAGAAATAAACAGGTGTGGCTGTGTTCCAATAAAACTTTATTTGCAAAAACATTTGATGGGCTTGATCTGGGCTGTGAGTGTAGTTTGCTGACCTCTGCAACACACAAAAGAATGACAGTAATGGTGGCAAACCCAGATGTTATGGCCAGTTATTAGGAAAGAGCCTTAGAGCAGATGAGGGCTTTGGCAAGCCTTCCCTTCCACTCTTCCCTGCCTGAGTGTCCTGACCTGAGATGACAGCAGGGCTGGGTACAGGTTCTCACCCCAGAACCCCAGAGCTTGCTGAGTCGTTGACCGGCCTGGGGGGTTTTGGAGGGTGGAAATTTACCAGTCGGCTGAGAGCCGTCTCTCTGCCAAGGACTGATTCAGGGTTCAGGGATTAAGCCTCTGGCGTGGGGATTAAACTGGAATTTCATAGGAACAGACGTCAGCAGCACCAGACGCTGGGCTGGGTCTGGTACGGTGTGTGCTGTTGGCTCTGAGAAGGTCCTCAATGCTATTATGGGCATAAAAGTAAAGAAAGAAATGAGGGGTCCTGGTTTTCGGCTTTCAGCCTCGATTTAAAAAAAAATATTTCTCCTGAATCTGAGATGAGAACATACTTCGGAAACAACCAAGGAGCATGAAGGAATTTATTCCCAAGGCCAAGAGTGACTAAACTGCTGAGTGTTAAATTCTCAGTAAGGAAGGGATGAAGAGAAGCGTGGGCACAAAACTCATATTTCATCCCGGGCGGCTTTGTTCTGCTGGCTCCATCGTGCTGCTTCCTGTGGTTCTGGAAAATGCCGTCCCCTTCCAGCGTGCTGCTTGTGATCCACGGTCATTGGGTACCTCTTGCTGTTGTCAGGCATCTGGTAAACAGTGCCCTTGAGGGGAGCCTGTGAATGGTAGCGATTGAGGAAGGTGTCTCAGAGCCAGTGCACCGTTTTGTTTTCACCTGGGGAACTTGAGACCCAGAGAGGAAGTGAGTGTTCAGAGTCTCACGGATAATTTGTGGCGAGTGGAGGACTCGAATCCAGTCCTCTGGGCTCCTGTCCCAGTGGTCCGCTCTGAGGCAGAACTGCACTGCTGCTCTGTGAATCATCACAGAGGGTCATGGTGTCATAGGCACCAGTAGTCCCTTTGAAACCATATCACAGAACCAAAGGCTCTTTGACCTTGAAACGTAAAGAAGTTTTTGCCTCATTCCATAGATCCAATCTCATCAAATCACATAAAACAACTTTTGTTTACTCTCATGGAGGTTATCTCTGTATTTCCATGTATCAGTCAGGATAGGCTGTGTCATGTCGTGGTAACAAATGACCCCCAAAGCTAAGTGACTTATAAAACCAAAGTTGTATTTCTCACCCAGGCTACCTGCTTGTTGTAAGTTGCTATGTTTCTGCTCCTCATCTTCTTTCTCCAAGGACTGAGGCTGACAAAGCTGTGTGTATCTCAGGGTTGTGAAACTATGCGTCGTGGGCCAAATCCAGCCTGCCCTCTGTCTCTGTAAATAAAATTTTATTGAAATCTAGACATGGTCATTCATTTACACATTATTTATGTGCTACAACAACAGAATTGAGTAGTTGCAATGGAGACAGTAAAGCCCACAATGCCAAAAATCTTCACTTTCTGGCCTTTGACAAAATAGGTCATCTGGTCCTTGGCCTATCTGAAATATTGGTGTTTGCCCCCTCTGGCAGAAGGAGAATAGGCAGTGCAAACTATGGGCTGGTCCTTAAAACTTCTTCCCAGAAGTGACACGTGGTTATTTCTGCTCACATTTCTTATACTCAAGCAAGACACATGGCCACTCTTGAGTTCAACAAAGGGGGATAGAAAAATCAATCTAATCCAACCTGATCTGTATTTTATTTGCACACAAATGGACTCTCTTTAACTTAACCAGGAGAAAGATTTATGTGAACGTTATCAGGTAATCACACAATAGATGGGAAGGCTGATGAACAGGCTCCAGAGGGAGCAAGGAAGCATGGCCACAGTCCCACCCCGGGCACGGTCTCTGTAAGCTGTGCCCCTGGCATCACCAGCACTCCTGTCCCCTGTGCCACTGCCCACTTCCCTAAAGCCACTGTGAGTAACTTTAATTGTAACAACTCCCTCTGTATTCAAAGGGCTGGGTGGATGCTGCTTATTGACCACATGTAAGCCATGTAGCCATGTCCTAGCTGTTGAGAGAGCTGGGAAAATGGATCTCAAGTTTTTTTCCATCTTCGGAAGGGGGATGGGCCATTATTTACAAAGACTTACAAAGGGAGGAATTTCATCAACATAGGAAATGGTGCTGGAGGAAGAGCATTATCCACACTAATATTCCAGTGCTGGTAGCTGGAGGCTATACAGAGAGTTTGACAAAGCTTGGCATTGCTTTGGGTTCAACTTCTTCACTGACATTTTTGTAGCCTCATCTTTCAGGATGGCTTCAGCAGACAGCAGAGAAGGATCAGAGAGAGGTGCGAGAGCTCTCTCTCTCCTGGTTGTTCAGAAGCCAGAAGGACCTTCTTCACCTGGACTTTTTCTAGTCTCTTCCTCATCACCCATCTTTCCATTCCCACAAAAGTCCTCCATTATTTTGGAAAAAATAAGCTAGAAATCCTGTGTTGGCCAGCAGGAGAGAGGGAAGGGCAATGCATATGGAAATCAAGTTGAGTATATTCTGTGTCATTGTTCCCATTAGGTGCTTCTACTGGTGTGAATCATTAGGACTGGATTTGTCTAAGTACCTTCAACCTCAGGGGGTGCAGGCAGGGGTGGTTTGACTAGCTGAGGTAGGGTTTGGTATGGAGAAAGAACCTGCCTTTGGGAGGCGGGGGAGAGAGATAAATTAGAAATATGGGATTAACAGATACAAACCACTGTACATAAAGTAGAAAAGCAACAAGGATTTACTGTATAGCACAGGGAACTATATTCAATTCTGTAATAACCTAAAATGGAAAATAATCTGAAAAAAATATATATATAACTGAATCACTTTGCTATACACCTGAAACTAACACAATATTGTAAAGCAACTATACTTCAACTGGAAAAAAAAAAAAAAGCACCTGTCAGGTGGAGGCCAGGGAGCTCACTCCAACCAGGGCCCACTTTTACAAAGGGCCTGCAGTTGGAACCCTTGAGTTCATATCCAAATGAAATTGTGTATGGTTTAAAAGATTGAATGAGAATGATGTAAAACTTTGGATCTCATTCTCAGACCTAACTCTCTACAAACTTTTAGGATGAATCTTCTGTGTTGAGTAGCATAATTATATTACAATTGTACTGAATCATAATTTTTGCATTAAAAATATTAACGTTTGATGCAAATATGTAATGTTAAACTCTATTTTGGTATTCCTTCATTTTTTTTAAACATGTTTATTGGAGTATAATTGCCCCACAATGCTGTGCCAGTCTCTGCTGCAAAACAAAGTGAATCAGCCACATGCTGATATATCCCCATATCCCCTCCCTCTTGTGTCTCCCTCCCACCCTCCCTATCCCACCCCTCTAGGTGGTCACAAATCACCCAGCTGATCTCTCTGTGCTATGCAGCTGCTTCCCACTAGCTATCTATTTTACATTTGGTAGTGAATATATGTCCATGCCACTCTCTCACTTCTTCCCAGCTTGAAATTCCCCCTTCCTGTGTCCTCAAGCCCATTCTCTACATCTGCATCTTTATTCCTGTCCTGCCCCTAGGTTCATCAGAACCATTTTTTTTTTTAGATTCCATATATATGTGTTAACATACAGTATTTGTTTTTCTCTTTCTGACTTACATCACTCTGTATGACAGACTCTAGGTCCATCCACCTCACTACAAATAGTTCAATTTCGTTTCTTTTTATGGCTGAGTAATATTCCACTGTATATATGTGCCACATCTTCTTATCCATTCATCTGTCAGTGGACACTTAGGTTGCTTCCATGTCCTAGCTATTGTAAATAGTGCTGCAATGAACACTGTGGTACATGTCTCTTTTAGAACTATGGTTTACTTAGGGTATATGTCCAGTAGTGGGATTGCTGGGTCATATGGTAGTTCTAATTTTAGTTTTTTAAGGAACCTTCATACTGTTCTCCATAGTGGCTGTATCAATTTACATTCCCACCAACAGTGCAAGAGGGTTCCTTTTTCTCCACACCCTCTCCAGCATTTATTGTTTGTAGATTTTTTGATAATGGCCATTCTGACCAGTGTGAGGTGATACCTCATTGTAGTTTTGATTTGCATTTCTCTAGTGATTAGTGATGTTGAGCATCCTTTCATGTGTTTGTTGGCTGTCTGTATATCTTCTTTGGAGAAATGTCTATTTATGTCTTCTGCCGATTTTTGGATTGGGTTGTTTGTTTTTTTGATATTGAGCTGCATGAGCTGCTTGTAAATTTTGGAGATTAATCCCTTGTCAGCTGCTTCATTTGCAAATATTTTCTCCCATTCTGAGGGTTGTCTTTTTGTCTTGTTTATGGTTTCCATTGCTGTGCAAAAGCTTTTAAGTTTCTTTAGGTCCCATTTGTTTATTTTTGTTTTTATTTCCATTTCTCTAGGAGGTGGGTCAAAAAGGATCTTGCTGTGATTTATGTCATAGAGTGTTCTGCCTATGTTTTCTTCTGAGAGTTTGATAGTGTCTGGGCTTACATTTAGGTCTATAATCCATTTTGAGTTTATTTTTGTGTATGGTGTTAGGGAGTGTTCTAATTTCATACTTTTACATGTAGTTGTCCAGTTTTCCCAGCACCATGTATTGAAGAGACTGTCTTTTCTCCAATGTATATTTTTGTCCCCTTTGTGAACGATAAGGTGACCACATGTGCATGGGTTTATCTCTGGGCTTTCTATCTTGTTCCATTGATGTATATTTCTGTTTTTGTGCCAGTACTATACTGTCTTTATTACAGTAGCTTTGTAGTATAGTCTGAAGTCTGGAAACCTGATTCCTCCAGCTCCGTTTTTCTTTCTCAAGATTGCTTTGGCTATTCAGGGTCTCTTGTGTTTCCATACAAATTGCGAAATTTTTTCATTCCAGTTCTGTGAAAAATGCCATTGGTAGTTTGATAGGGATTGCATTGACTCTGTAGATCGCTTTGGGTAGAATAATCATTTTCACAATGTTGATTCTTCTAATCCAAGAACATGGTATATCTCTCCATCTGTTTGTATCATCTTTAATTTCTTTCATCAGTGTCTTATAGTTTTCTTCATACAGGTCTTTTGTCTCCCTAGGTAGGTTTATTCCTAGGTATTTTATTCTTTTTGTTGCAATGGTAAATGGGAGTGTTTCCTTAATTTCACTTTCAGATTTTTCATCATTAGTGTATAGGAATGCAAGAGATTTCTGTGCATTAATTTTGTATCCTGCTCTTTACCAAATTCATTGATTAGCACTAGTAGTTTTCTGGTAGCATCTTTAGGATTCTCTATGTATAGTATTATGTCATCTGCCAACAGTGACAGTTTTACTTCTTCTTTTCCAATTTGGATTCCTTTTATTTCTTTTTCTTCTCTGATTGCAGTGGCTAAAACTTCCAAAACTATGTTGAATAGTAGCGGTGAGAGTGGGCAACCTTGTCTTGTTCCTGATCTTAGAGGAAATGGTTTCAGTTTTTCACCATTGAGAATGATGTTGGCTGTGGGTTTGTCATATATAGCCTTTATTATGTTGGGGTAGGTTCCCTCTATGGCTACTTTCTGGGGAGTTTTTATCGTAAGTTGGTGTTGAATTTTGTTGAAAGCTGTTTCTCCATCTATTTAGGTGATTATATGTTTTTTATCCTTCAGTTTGTTAATGTGGTGTATCACACTGATTGATTTGCATACATTGAAGAATCCTTGCATCCTGAGATAAACCCCAGTTGATCATGATGTATGATCCTTTTAATGTGCTGTTGGATTCTGTTTGCTAATATTTTGTTGAGGATTTTTGCATCTATATTCATCAGTGATATTGGCCTGTAGTTTTCGTTTTTTGTGACATCTTTGTCTGGTTTTGGTATCAGGGTGATGGTGGCCTCATAGAATGAGTTTGGGAGTATTCCTCTCTCTGCTATATTTTGGGAGAGTTTGAGAAGGATAGGTGTTAGCTCTTCTCTAAATGTTTGATAGAATTCGGCTGTGAAGCCATCTGGTCCTGAGCTTTTTTTTCTTTGAAGATTTTTAATCACAGTTTCAATTTCAGTGCCTGTGATTGGTCTGTTTATATTTTCTATTTCTTCCTGGTTCAGTCTCGGAAGCTTGTGCTTTTCTAAGAATGTGCCCATTTCTTCCAGGTTGTCCATTTTATTGGCATATAGTTGCTTGTAGTAAACTCTCATGATCCTTTGTATTTCTGCAGTGTCAGTTGTTACTTCTCCTTTTTCATTTCTAATTCTATTGATTTGAGTCTTTTCCCTTTTTTCTTAATGAGTCTGGCTAATGGTTTATCAATTTTGTTTATCTTCTCAAAGAACCAGCTTTTTGTTTTATTGACCTTTGCTATTGTTTCATTTCTTTTTCATTTATTTCTGATCTGATCTTTATGATTCCTTTCCTTCTGTTAACTTTAGGGGTTTTTGTTCTTCTTTCTCTAATTGCTTTAGGTGTAAGTTTAGGTTGTTTATTTGAGATTTTTCTTGTTTCTTGAGGTAGGATTGTATTGCTATATACTTCCCTCTTAGAACTGCTTTTGCTGCATCCCATAGGTTTTGGGTCATCGTGTTTTCATTGTCATTTTTTTCCAGGTATGTTTTTGATTTCCTCTTTGATTTCTTCAGTGTTCTCTTGGCTATTTAGTCGCATATTGTTTAGCGTCTATTTGTTTGTATTTTTTACAGTTTTTTTCCCTCTAATTGATATCTAGTCTCATAGTGTTGTTGTTGGAAAAGATACTTGATACAATTTCAATTTTGTTAAATTTACCAAGGCTTGATTTGTGACCCAAGATATGATCTATCCTGGAGAATGTTCCATGAGCACTTGAGAAGAAAGTGTATTCTGTTGTTTTTGAATGGAATGTCCTATGTATATCAATTAAGTCCATCCTGTTTAATGTGTGATTTAAAGCTGTGTTTCCTTATTTATTTTCTGTTTGGATGATCTGCCCATTGGTGAAAATGGGGTGTTAAAGTCCCCTATTATTATTCTTTTGCTGTTGATTTCCCCTTTTATGGCTGTCAGCATTTGTCTTATGTATTGACGTGCTCTTATGTTGGGTGCATAAATAGTTTCAATTGTTATATCTTCTTCTTGTATTGATCCCTTGATCATTATGTAGCATCCTTCTTTGTCTCTTGTAATAGTCTTTATTTTAAAGTTTATTTTGTTTGATATGAGACTTGATACTCCAGCTTTCTTTTGATTTCCATTTGCATGGAATATCTTTTTCCATCCCCTCGCTTTCAGTCTGTATTTGTCCCTAGGTCTGAAGTGGGTCTCTTGTAGACAGCATATATACCGGTCTTGTTTTTGTATCCATTCAGCCAATCTATGACTTTTTGTTGGAGGATTTAATCTGCTTACATTTAAGGTAGTTATTGATATGTATGTTCATATTATCATTTTCTTAATTATTTTGGGTTTGTTTTTGTAGGTCTTTTCCTTGTCTTGTGTTTCCTTCCTAGAGAAGTTCCTTTAGTATTTGTTGTAAACCTGGTTTGGTGGTGCTGAATTCTCTTAGCTTTTGCTTGTCTCTAAAGGTTTCAATTTCTCTGTCGAATCTGAATGAGATCCTTGCTGGGTAGAGTAATCTTGGTTGTAGGTTTTTCCCTTTCATCGCTTTAAATATGTCCTGTCATCCCTTCTGGCTTGCAGAATTTCTGCTGAAAGATCAGCTGTTAACCTTATGGGGATTCCCTTGTATGTTATTTGTTGCTTTTCTCTTGTTGCTTTTAATACTTTCTCTTTGTATATAATTTTTGATAGTTTGATTAATATGTGTCTTGGAGTATTTCTCATTGGATTTGTCCTGTATGGGACTCTCTGTGTTTCCTGGACTTGATTGACTATTTCCTTTCCCATGTTAGGGAAGTTTCCAACTATAATCTCTTCAAATATTTTCTCAGACCCTTTCTTTTTCTTGTCTTCTTCTGGGACTCCTATAATTCAAATGTTGTTGTGTTTAATGTTGTCCCAGGGGTCTCTTAAACTGTCCTCAATTCTTTTCATTCTTTTTTCTTTATTCTGCTCTACGTTCGTTATTTCCACTATTTTACCTTCCAGGTCACTTATCCGTTCTTCTGCCTCAGTTATTCTGCTACTGATTCCTTCTAGAGAATTTTTAGTCTCATTTATTGTGTTTTTCATCATTGTTTGTTAGCTTTTTAGTTCTTCTAGGCCCTTGTTAAACTTTTCTTATATTTTCTCCATTTTATTTCCAAGATTTTGGATTATCTTTACTATCATTACTCTGAATTCTTTTTCAGGTAGACTGCCTATTTCCTCTTTATTTGTTTGGTCTGGTGGGTTTTTACCTTGCTCCTTCATCTTATGCATGTTTCTCTGTCTTCTCATTTTGTTTAACTTACTGTGTTTGAGGTCTCCTTTTTGCAGGCTGCAGGTTCGTAGTTCCCGTTGTTTTTGGTGTCTGCCCTCAGTGGGTGAGGTTGGTTCAGTGGCTTGTGCAGGCTTCCTGGTGGAGGGGACTGGTGCCTGTGTTCTGGTGAATGAGGCTGGATCTTGTCTTTCTGGTGGGTAGGGCCACGTCTGGTGGTGTGTTTTGGGGTGTCTGTGAACTTAGTATGATTTTAAGCCTCTCTGTTAATGGGTGGGGTTTTGTTCCTGTCTTGCTAGTTGATTGGCATGGGACATCCAGCACTGGAGCTTGCTGGCCATTGGGTGGAGCTGGGTCTTAGCATTGAGATGGAGATCTGTGGAAGAGCACTCACCGATTGATATTACATGGGGCTGGGAGGTCTCTGGTGGTCCAATGTCCTGAACTCGGCTCTCCCACCTCAGAGGCTCAGGCCTGACACCAGGCCAGAGCACCAAGACCCTGTCAGCCATATGACTGGGAAATCAGATGTTTCCCAAAGGAAAGATGTTTCCCAGAAATTAAACCATTGATGGTTTCTCTTGTGAAATCCCAAGTCCTCTGGAAGTGGTTCTGTAGTATGAATTGATTGTACTAGATTACTTGTTTATTACACAAGGATATAACTCAGGAACAGCCAGATGCGAGAGATGCATAGAGAAAAGTATGTGGGATGGGACACGAAACTTCCATGCTCTTTCCGGGTGTGCCACTCTTCCCACATCTCCCCCTTCATTTTTTAAAGTGAACCTGAAGCCTCAGGGTATGGATGTAGCCTGGAAAATTCTTGACTTTTAATGCTTCCCTGAGATGACTACAGCAGGCAGATCTAAATTCTCTAGAAAGATATGAAGCCCTAAAGCAGGAAAAGCTGGTATGAAAATCTAGAAGGTCCAGGATAGGTTAGAATTTGGAGTCACTGATAAGGACTTAGAACTGTAACAAACAGTCAGGACTGAATATGTGTCCTGAATGATTGCCTTGGAACCAGTTAATGATGGAGGGCTTCCTAGAAGTATGAGATACACACGGGATGGCTCTTCACTGCCCTCATGTGGAAACACCTAATGGAACCTGTCTATGAAGTAGGTTCTAGTCTCTACTGGTGATGTCAAATATGTCCAAAAAAAAAAAAAAATGACTAAAAAAAATCATACATCTGGAGTTGGGATCTTTTCTGGATCCCGCAATTTTTGCTAAAGTGTTGGCTGGGGTCCAGAGGCAGGGCTATATCCCAAGGATCAACAAGAATGCAATAACCTTCCATGGCTCTATAATGTGTGATGAGCCAGGCAACAGTGAGGATTAAGCTCAGGCCAGTTAGCCGAGGTTTCCAGGGAACGCATGACACCAAACAGGTCATCAAGTCAAATATCCAAACTAGATGGAATATGGAAGAAGAGTGCTTTAGGAGCAGTTCAGGGGAGGGGATGGAAGCAAATCAGATTTTTCTTACCTCATTAAGGTCTGATACCACCATCTGGTTCTGGAGCCCATCCTTCCCAGAAGCTTGATTCACCACCAGGCCCTGCCCCATCTGCCACTGGAGAGTAGACTGGGTTTCAGAGTTAGCAATCCAGTTTCTTGCTGGAACCAGGATCCTGACACTATGGATAGATTCCTTGAATCCTGGACCCTAACCCCATACCTTCAGCACAAGAGTGGCACCCTGGGCCTGAGAGTTCCTTTTCTAGAACCTTCAGCTGCCGTGGCCAATCTGACTTCTTTTATAGCTGTCATCTTTTCTAGCCTCACCTGCAAAATTGGCACTCCTCAGGGGTTCAAATTAAACTCAGATCTCAGTTCCTGTAACTGAGTGTCTGTATTGAGCTGCCCTTTCATTCCTCTTTCTTTTCTCTGCAGAGGAATTTGACCAGGGTAAGGGACTAAGGGCTGCTTCTGTCACAAGGACCTCCCCTAGGTCAGGCCCAGGGTTCCCACGTGCAGTGGCTCTCTCACAAAGCTCTCTCGAAGTTATCTGGAGATGGTGTGGGGCACGGTGGAGTTCAGCCAGACCTCTCATCATGGATGATGACTTTCTTCTTTATTTTCATGTCTGCTGCTGCTTGCTGCTGGGAGTGGTTTTAAACCTCTGGAGTCAAGTTTGCCTTTTATAAGAATACTTCTAAAGAATGCTCAAAAAAAAACCGTCCCCACTATCTTAATCCCTATTCCATGTATTACACATGTTTAAGGCTTTTCTCCTTTATTTCCACTCTAAAGGTGACTTTTTATTGATGACAAATATGAGATTTTGGTTTCTTATATGCTTCGCAAAGAAGAGAATGTTATTATTCAAGTTAAATTGACACATTTACTTTATTAATGACCCATATTCAATACAATAGAATCATAGTATTTCAACATGGTATTTTCAATCACAGTGTTTTGGTAGCTTAGGGACCATCTGGTCTAAGTTCTAATTTTACAAATGAGGAAACTGAGGCACAGAAAGGAAAATAACTTTTCCAAAGTCATCCTGAAGTGTTCCTTCACGAATGCTCTTTTTTTCCCTCTTGTTGGTCCAGTGTTATTTTTTGCAAGATACGTTTTCCTTAGTGATCTGGTCAGGTCCCTTATGTGGACTGCTTTTAGCTAAAGGATTATCAAACAGTATTATTTTTAAAAGGCTAAATAAGCAAGTCCAGTTGTGCAAGTTGAAGTGTGAGCTAGAGAGTAGATCAGGATGTGGGCTTCAGAAGTCTGATAGCAACTTCTGCTTGCACGGGTCTCTTTGCTTCTGTGTCTTGGAGTCAGAAAATCCAGGGCAAGGCTGAGGGAACGTTGAGAGACCTAAGGGATGTGACGGAGCAAGAGCCACCTTGGGTGTGTTGGCCAGGAGGCTGATGGGCTGTGGAGAACCCGAGTAGGCATCAGGCTGGGGGACTGCCCGGGCTGCAGTTTAAATAAACAGTACTTTTCCAATTGGCGTTTACCAGTTCACAGTTGTGGATGTTTGGGGGCAGCTCAAGAAAATGTTTTCACAGCCCTTGGGGACTGTGTAATGAGAATCACGTGTAAACTGAATGTTCAAGGAGCCACACCTGGGACATATTTGAACCATGGCGGATCCTCACATGGGAAAACATGGGAAAATGTTTTTGGACCTGAACCGTTTTATGAAAAGATGTCCATCAAAACCAGCATAAATACACAGACAAAGCAGCAACAACAGATACCACAGAGTCTAAGATTTAGGCAGAGTTTTCTGAACAGAAAAGCCTCATCAACACTGATGCTCAGAAGGAGAGCCAGTGAGGGAAAATGCCAGAGTCTGAAAAAAAAGGCTGTTTCACTTCTGCTTCTTGTGCATCTCCCGCAGGGACTATTGGGTTACCTTCCTAATGAGAAGCAGGCACTTTAAAAATGACTTCATACCAAATGAAAAATGATTCTAAGCTGAGTACGGCCTGATGGCGAGTGAGTGTGGGACTTGGAGGGGATATTTGTGGCTCCTCTCATCTCCTGGGCCCAGGGTTACCAGGAAAATAGAGATAAGGAAAAGGATACAGCTGATTTGAACAAAAATGCCAAGCCAGGCAAGGAGTGCCTTCAGACTCTGCCCTCATCATATAGGTTGCTTTTTTTTTTTGCTATTAGAATGTGAAAAAGCAAAAGCATGTCTTGCTGGTCTTGATTCAAGGAGTCCAGAGTTCTAGAATTTATTCCGTAGCAAATGGGGAGCCACTGAAGGCTTCCCCAGACAAATGCAGTCCTTGGCTTGGCAGAAGGAGCCACTATGACAAAGTGTTTGCTTCTTCCCGCATTGTTTCCATTCTTGTACCTGAGCTCAGTTTACCAAATCCAGTGCACTAAATGCCCCAAAGTTTCTCATACTGCCGTTCCTTTGCCAATGTTATTCTTTCTTCCTGCAATGGCCACCCCTACATCTCATTTGCTGGCTGATGCCTGCTCAAAAATCTCTTTGTCCTGAGTCCCTTCTTCCATCCCTTAGGCTGGGGCAGGTGTCCTAGTCATTGCCACATGTTCAGCTCTGTAACGGCATTAGTCATACTCTATTATAGTCTTGGGGGGCATTGTCTGCATTGCTCATGGACGCTAAGCTCCTTGGGTGCTCATTCATCTTTAAATCTCCAGTGCTCAGTAACTAGTACAGCATCTGATCTGATGCGCGTAGTAGGTGCTCAATAAATAGCACTGATGGAGTGAATCGAAGAGTCTCAAGGTCATGGGCTTATAAAGCTCCACCTGATTGGCCAACTTTGGATAAAGACATTGAAAAAGTGGCTCATAAACAATCCAACAGAGAATCCAAGGAAGAGAATTCTGGGTTCTCCTTCTATGGTATATGGTGTCTCTGGAAGTCACTGGAAACAAAACGCTTGCCAAACAAAAAAATTATTTTTCCTTTTACCTTCACCTCTACCATCCTATCCATTCATAGCTCATTGCAAGCTCCGCACGTTCAAGAAGTTTTCATTACCTCCCAGGGTTTGAGTTATTGTTCTTCATAGAACTCCAAGGGACATCACATAAAAGGAGTGGTATAGGCTAAGAAACTTCATGGTGGACTTTTCTGCTTTTGTTCAGTGTGATTTTGGGTTCTATCCTTGGAGTGCTTAATGTCGAATTGTATTACCAAGTAAATAAAAATGACAGTTATCAAACTACAAAGCACTTTTGGGCTGATGGTTGATAGCATATTTGCAATTTTCAGCTTTACTTCCTCTATTAATACAAGCGAATAAGCAATGTGAAACTTTAGGCACTGTGACAAGATCTGTGGGTAACCTAGGACTCTCTTGGTTGTAAATAAAAAAGGAACCTTGACAGGCTTAAGAAGAGACAAAGGAATTAACCCACAGAGTTGAAAAATCCAGAGGAAATTTGGCTTCAAGCATGATTCAGGGGCTCAAGTGAAATCATCAGGGCAATCTATTCCTGGGACTCAGGTCTGTCTTTCCCTGTACTTGCTTCATTCCCAGGTGCTATCTTGTGGCCCCCATAAGTCCGAGGTCACTCTCCCCCAGTCCATATTAAATGTAAAGGAAGAGAGTGTTTCCTCTTGGAATCCCCTGCTCTTAGTCCTGCGATTCATTCTGATTGGACCAACTTGAGCCAGGTGTCCCCCTTCACCCATCCCTGTGGGCCATGCTGACACTTGCTTCATTTTGGAGACTGGGGTAGGGTCCCACCCGAGTCATACTTCCAGAGGAGGGGGCATGCCTCAAATCACCAAAACAAGGGAGGATGGATATTGGTGGCCAAAAATCAATCAGTGTCCACTCCATGGAGATAAGGATGAAGGTACAGTTAGACTATTCCCAGAGCTTATGAAAGCACAGATGCTATGTGCTGACCACAGCCTAGGCCAGCTCTGCAAAAAATTTCTTTCTCACTCAGTATCTAAAGTTTGGGAGATGGTCCTGTTATACAGGGCAGAATAAATCCTTGATTGGATTAAAGGCAGAAGGTACTTTCCATATGCATGTGAGATGCCTTCTTTTTGAGCATCCTTTATAACACCTGACTATAGTAATACAAAGAGGATGTGTTCTAGTGACTGCTTCTTTGTCAGAACCTCTTGGTTGGAAGCCAAGCAAGGAAACAAGAGAAGGGCTAAGCCAGGGGCTCTGCAGCCCTAGGTGGGAGTGGAAGGCACTCAGGTCTGGAAGGAGCTAGGATGAAGGGACGGACAAGCCTCTATGCCCCAGCGGCCTCTGCAACTGCATCCAAGAGGAGCATCTGTGGGAAGGTCATTCCCACCCATTCATTCACTCATTCATTCATCAACATTTTCTGAGCCCTCCTCATGTACTAGAAATACATGATAGTACCCAGTAGATAGTATGTTCTCAATAAATATTTGTTGAATAAATGAAACCTCGGGAAACAGCCTTTCATTTCCCAGTTAGACATGTAAGGTCAAACATGAAAATACATCACTGATGTATATATTAGAGTCAATGAACTTCTGTCCTGGTGGAAGTTCTGGTTAATAGATCCTTTCTGATTTGAATGGTGAGATAAGGGTGATAAATAAAAAGAATAACATTGCTCACGGTCAACACTGGAGTCTCCTACATGCTTCCCATGCTAATTTCACTTGCACTCACGAACCATTTAATCCCCTACAACAACTCCACGACTCTTACCATTCATTATCCTCATTTTACAGAAGAGGGGATAAAGGCAATGAGAAGTTCACCAACCTGCCCCTGATCATACAGATAACAATTGACGGAGCCACAGTTTTTCTAGAGGCCAGTCTGCTTTCAGAGCTCAGTACTGGGTGGGGGGGGCTGGGTGAGCCAGGAGGGAGGTGGGAATAGAAGGACAGAGGTCACAGATGTATTAACACTGGCTACCAGAAAAATTGTTTACATTCAGCAGAATCAGGCAGCTCTCGGTGAGGGCTTTGGGGGTCTCTCTCTCTCTCTCTCTGTCTTTGTCTCTTTTTTATGCAGCAAAGCTGCCCACACAAGGGTGTCACTGTATTGTAAACTCTTGTGAGTTCCAAATGGGTCAAAGCCAGCTGGACACCAAGCAGAAGGGGCTTGAGGCTGGAAGGCTGGGAGGAGAAGAGAAGTGGAGAGTGGGTTTTCCTCTAAGCCTAGTCTCCCCCTGCTTCTTCTTGTCAGTCTGTCATTTCCTCTGCTCTCCAGTGGAGACTGGAAATCCAGCGCAGATATTTATTTTTAAATTTTGCTCTCACTGGAGCGAGATTGTGAGCGGGGACTCTTGAGTTTGATCATGGGCTTCACTAATGTGGGCAAAGGACTAAGGAATCAAGCTGTGACTTTGGAGAACAGCTCTTATCAGAATGTTTTGACGTCTGCCCATACACAAACAGAAAGCTTTGTGATGGCAATTTTTTCCTTCCTGCTATTTCTGTGCAGTGACATTAAAAAGGTGTCTGCCAGAACGTCGTTAAGAGAAAATTCACACTGAATGCAGTGTGATAACTCTGGCTCTTTCTCCGTTTATTAAAAGCAAAATGTGTAAGAGAGTTCTGGTCTGGAGGCAAGCTGTGCTTGTAGGTGTCATAGGTATAGTGTTGCTGATACAGGGCCTGATCCCGATCGAGACTTGACCCTGTTTTTGAAGACCGCAAGCTTCTGCCCACACGCACTTGGTCATCATTTGGAAGTAGACTGAGGTGTTGCCACGTGCTGATAGAATGGCTTTCCCTGGGACTGTTAGGTTTCCATGTGAATTCCAAAATAATCTGTAGCATTTCGCCGCTGGGAAGGAGCTTGGTGTTCTTGTTATGGATCAGAATGATCCTAAATGTCCCCAGTGCTGGGTTAATGACAGAGCTGGACCTAGAATCAGGGCTTCCTCTCAAGAGAGGAGGCGCCACCCTTTTGAGAGAAGGGCATTTCTCTGGAAGGACGCCCTGGCCCATCATTGTGATCCTCAGACAGCTCCAACCAAAGGATCCCCTCCGTACTGTGTTGAACACTCAATGGCAATGGTCTTGCCTGGGCTCCTGACCGCTCAGAAGTGCCCTCTGGGCCTGAGGTTAGTGCTGGTAGGCTGCAGAGGGCCTGCAGCCAGGCTTCAGCACAGACCTCGCTGGGACTGGGCGAGAACCCTCACGGGGAAAAGTGGTCACATGTCGTCACCTGAGCCTTCTGTTGCTCTTGACGTTCTTATTTACTTATTAACTTTAACGGAATCTTATTAAGAGAAGAATCACTGTGTTGTGTAAAGGGAAATCGCTCTGGATTCCAGTTGCCTGGGTCTGAATCTAAGCTCAGCCATTTACCAGCTCTGTGACCTTGGCAAGTTATTGAATCTCTCTGTGCCACAGATTTCCTCATTTATAAATCAGGATAATAATTGGAACTACCTTAAAGAAATCCCCTGTGTACAAAATGAGATAAAGACATGTAAGTACTTGGAGCAGTACAACGTTCATATAGTAAGCATTTAATTTATATTAATTATTATTATAGACATTAAATAGAATATATATAGACTATACATAGAATACAGATGTTTGGATCTCTTTCTGACATGAATTTGGCTATTTCTTTGGCTGTATATACATATCTAGTTATGTTAAAAATGAATAAATGCTAGGCCTTTGAGGCTCTGTCTTATCATTGGAATTCATTCATTCATTGATTCATACAACACATACACTCCATGGCTGGCACTACACTAGGCTCTGAGAGTCTGGGAAAGAGCAAGGTAGATGTTTCTAGCACTTCGAGTTTACAGTCCAGAGAGGCAGATATCTAGCAAGCATTTGGATAATTCCTATAAAGGAATACAAGGAGTCATGGCAGAGGTAAGGTCTTCAGACCCGCTGCAGCCTGGAGGTCTGGGAAGGCTCTGGGGGTTAGCTTTTCACTATATTCTTTTGTGTGTGGGGCAGGAGATGTATAGCATTTATCCACTGACAAATCAGCAGTGGCCATGTCTGAAGCTGACTAGCTTTGACGGAGTTTGGGAGGGAGTTTAAATTAGAGGAAATTTCCTTCCAAGGATGAGAATCCATGCATCCACCAATCACTCTGTACTAACTGAGCTTTTATCAAAGCAAAGCAGCGTGCTAGCGTGTGTGGTTAGCAGAGTGGGCCCTGGAGGTAGAAAGTAAGAAAGTAAAGAGAACGCCTGCTCTCAAGGAACTTATAATCTTTTGTTGGGAAGGCACAAAGTACACACGCAAGAAAAGACAATGGGAAACTATCCCTGACTTAAATAAGTGAAACTTATATCTGTTCCTTTCATTAGAAAAGCCCAATTATGTGACTAAGACAGCATAGGAACATGCATTCCCTCTGAGATGTCTAGGCCTGCCAGCTCCTCCTGCCTGGGAGGTGAAATACCCTTCTCGGAGAAAAGGAATGTCTTTTAATTTTCCCCATGGCTGTGCCTACTCAGGCAGTTTTACGGTTCCCTCCCACCTCCCAAGACTACTCTTTTTCATCTCTGGCTCTGTCTGGATGAACCATGGCCTGGCTGTGTGCCCATAGTAGGTTGCATAGACCTAACACCTCTATCAGAGCATTTTCCACATGACCTGGGGGTAGTTTCTGGGTCTCAGCTACCTTCCACTATGGGTTGGGTTGGGTCTTATGTTTCAGTTCTCTATTGCTGCATCACAAACCACTCCAGAACTGAATGGCTTAAAATGGCAACCAACTGGTCACGATTCTGGGGTCAGGAATTTGGGTGAGGGTGGTGGCTCAGCTAGAGCTGGAGGATCCCCCATGTCCCCCCGCCCCCCACCCCATCTGGGGCCTTGGCCTTGGCTGTTAACTGGGGCATCTTGTTCTCTTCCCTGTGGTTTCTCTCTGTCCAGCTGTCTGTCATCATTCAGTGGTGTGGCTAGAGCCTTGTCGCGTGACAGCTGGCTTCCAAGAGGGCAAAAATCACACAGCAAAAATCACACATTGGCTAAAGCAAACTTCAGGGATGCCCAGATTCAAGGGGAGAGGTATTAGACTCCACCCTTTGATGGCAGGAATGGCAAAGCCTTGCTGCAGAAGAGCATGGGGGATGGTGGTATTGATGTGGCCACCTGTGGTACATATTATTTATTCTCAGCACTTAGCACATACCTGGAACATAGTGATTGCTTACTAGTAATAAGATCTGACATTTAACGAGCTTCACTTAACCTAAGTATTTACATGTACAGTATTATCTTGTTTAATCCTTCACGACTCTTTGAGCTGTTACTATTCCCATTTTGCTGAGCAAACTGAGGCTTGGAGATATTAGATAAATTGCTCCAGATTATTAAGTTAGTAAAATGTGGACCTAGAAGTCAGAGTCAGCAGCCTGGCTGTAGAAGTTAAGCACAGAACTCTCTACTGACAAGCTGAGTGATCAGGGTTTTTGTGGTTTACTCTTCCCTGGGATCATTTGTCACCATTACAGCCTGTAGCTGCTTCGATCGTTATCTCGTTCAGACTTGAAGGAGGTAGATGGCACCTGATAGGTGGAATCCCTTTGAAACCGGAAGGGACGTGAGCATGCCACGTGGGCTGGGCTCTAGCTTTGAACCTACTTCTGACTCCTCTTCTCCTTTTCCAGAGGGAAACACCTCTGACAGCCCATGCCCCTCAACAATTGATTTCCAAAAGCAAAGCTTCTCTGTGATGTGATGTCAGTTGGTGGTAGAATATTCACATTTCGGTGAGATTTTCATAAAGGTTGTGTTTATTCACTTTTAAAGTTATGAGATCATGTCCTTTTTTGAAATTAATATTTCATTTTAAGAAATGGTAATAAGAATAGATTGTCGATGTTTTTCAGTGAAGATACCTGGCAACAAAAATGAAGAGCAAGGGCGGAGGGCTTGCATTAACTCCTACTACTGATCTTAGAACGTTGAGAATTTCACACTGTCTTTCTTAGAACTATTTCTTAGCCTTGCTATTGCATCAGCAAGGTGGATTGGGGATTGTTGTGATGATCTGATGTCATTCCTTGCAGAAAATACTTCCTTCGAAGAAGGTCTGGCATATAATAATGCACAAGAGTGTGAGAGTGTCATTATTATTGATCGTTATGGGATTCCTGTGCACAATGATGGTTGGCTTTCTTGTAACTATTTTCCCTCAACTGGCCCTGGCCAAGCAATTAATGTTCTCAAACCAGCTCCATGAGACAGAGATGTGGAGCTGCAGAAACACCAGTGACTAGCTGAGAGCCCTGTAGATTCCTGAAACAAAATCAAGCTGTCAGAAGAAAAGGTCTTTTGTCCTTCATTCCTCAATCTTGAAAAATTATCTTGTGGTTCTCAAGAGTCCTGGCTAAAAGATTTGAATAGCAGCCAAATGCCACTCTTAAAGGAGATAAGAGAACAATGATATCTTATCAGAAAGAATTTTAAGATTCTTAACATTGTGTCTAATTGAGCAGAGTCTTGGAAGTTGGCAGTGAGTGAGCACTTCTGATGCCCTCCTTGTCCACCTCCTTGGGGTCACCTACCAGCTGTCCTGGGTGCACGGCTGCCAGGCTTGCAAGTGAGCAGGATGAGAATGCTGTGACCCTCAGGCTCTGCCAGGGGCCAGAGGAAGCCAAGCAGGTGCAGAACTTTGCACTCTGAGTACAAGCTTGGATGTCTGAGGGAGGGTGGTAGAACTCCATGGCCCCCAGTGATCTGTGGCCCCAGAGTGTGTGCTGTGCCTCCCTCGCATGTAATCCTAAGAGCACCTCTGGGCTTCCGGGTTCTGGGACTGTGGGAGGAGATGTCTGGTGTGCTACTTCCTGTCTTCCCATGAGGCTGGGTGAAGGCAGATCTCTCTGCTTGAGCATCCCCGCGGGAATAGAGGCTTTCTTCTGGTGCCTCATACAAGCTGGCCACGTTACCTGCAGGAATCTGCACCCCCATGAGGTCATGTCATGACTGCTCAAGTTTTCCCATTAATCTGACTTGAGTCCCAGGGATGAAGAGAAATAGGAGCAGGCAAAGAAAATCTACAAGGAACCCCAGATAGTGGGGGAGCGAGCTGAACTCTGAGAATAGGCAGCTATTGAAGGAGACAAATCAATCACACCTGGACAGTAAAAATAATACAAAACCAGACATTTTGGAATGAGAAAACTAAGTTTTTTATTTAAAAATTCAGTAGCTCCGTGAAAGAAGGGCATAGTTGTTGAGAACAAAAAGTACTGACCTGGAAGATCAAATGGAAGAGAGACTTCAAAACAAAGAGCAAAGACATAAAGTCATCTTAATAAAAGAGAAGTGGTTGATAAATTAGTAATAAAAGTGTAATTGATCATTAGTGTAGAGAAAGTAATGCTTTATCAGGCCTGAGTTGATGGGGTGTTAGGTGAGAGGTAGGTGGCTCAGCTGACTTTCCAAGAATGCTGAAGATACTGTTCTCCTGGATGTAGCTCAGATGTCACAGAGCAAGACTGTGTCCATCACTCTGCACCAGAAAAGGCAGGAGACAGGTATGCAAAGGTATTAATTCTTTCTCATGTTTGATCTTGCTATTCTTTTTAGTGGCATGGCAGCCTGGGCCCGCTGACAGACATGAGCAAAATGTTTTGGTTTGATGCCAAGAAGAGGGAACCATTGGCTAGGTATTAAAGAACCTTTTAAACAATGAGAGAAGTTGAAAAACTAGAATGTATCATCTCGGGTGCTGGTTGATATACCATCCCTTTCAATGATCAAAGGAAGAATTGAAAACAGTATTAGGTATATTCACTGGCTTCAGAATGCCAGCTGACACAGTCATGAGCAACCTTCCTTGGAAAATAAACTCCTGCAATGTGTCTTTGGCAGTTTTCTCAATATTGTAGTGGAATCACTACAAAGTTTATCAGCATATCATTAGCTAATTGATTTGGGCATGGATTTTTAAAAATTTAACCTTTGAAATGGTTGCTATCACAGATGGAGCTCTGGGAGGGCTTGTGTGTGATCTGTGTGTGTGCATGGTTATAGCAGAGGAGACTACTAGCTGTCCACCAACACTGTTTTCTGTTCACATTTATACCAGCTACACTATAGCTCCCAGCATCCCTTGCAGTTAGGTGTGAATGAAAGCTCTCCATGTAATGGGGAAAGAACACATATGTGCCATGTCTAAGCCTGGCTCATAAAATCTTTGCATTCCTGCCCTTTCAAACCCTTTCCCGTGCAAATGACTCTAAGGCCTTAAAGGAAGGCAGAACTGTAAGATGGAAGAAGCTTGTTTTTCTGAATCCCCATGTATAGGAGAATTGCTTATTCACCAGGATCACCTGCATGGCCCTCTATGTCTGCAAAAATAAACTTTTGTTGCATCAAGTCATTGAAATGTTAGTGCTTCTTTGTTATAGCAGCTGGTAATACCCTAAGTCAGGGGCTGTGAACTGGCCACTGTATGTACTCAATGGAAGTGTGGTCTTGAAATATTTGAAGGGATTTTCTAAAGAACTGTATCAATTATGTATTGTCTAAAAGCATGTGCTTTTTCCCCCAGGGTATCTTTGCATTCCCACATTCCTGTCCCTCCCAAGACTTTGTAGAATCAGTAATCAGCTGGAAAAGACGCTTGGGCATACTGCATTTAACCAGTGGTGTTTGGATACCAGCCACAATGTGGGGCCTGTGCTAAGATGTGGGATACAGATGGAGTGCCTGTTCTCTGGTTGCTTGTCATTGGACTTTAACTCAACATTTTCTTGTGATGTAAATCCAGGTAAGTGTCAATGTTGGACAACTTCCATGACAGAGGACTCTGTTCCTCCAGTAGTCACCCATTTGATAATAAAATAACTAAAATAATTAAGAATGGCTTCCTAATATTGAATAATAATCTGTCTGTAATTAATATCTGTGCTAATTGGATCCAGCTCTAACAGCCATCTAAAAGTTGAAGACATTTTTTCTTCCCATTAGAATTTTTCTTCTTCAGGTTGAATGTACTGAGATCTTCCTCTCATTCCTAATTTGACTTGGCTTTGAAGGCCTTCCCCATCTACTAGAGGAACATCCCAAGATGGCCCTGCCTATTATTTTAGTTTAATCCATCACTTTAATGAACTGGTGCCCCAGAATGCCAGGTGACAGTCTCCTCTGTGGTGTTTCCTCTGCCCAGGTCCTTACCTCTCAATCCTGGATCACTATTGTAACCATCTAGATGCTTTATTTTTTTAAAAAATTTGTTCCCTCTTCCCTTAGTTTTGTCTTCTCAAATCATCTGCTATTCTTTCTCTGATAAACTAAATTTATCAAAAGCCTGATTTCATGGTCTAACTCCAATGAATTATTTATCCATGTACTGATTTCAACATGTAACTTCCATGCATATAACTTTCAGCAGCCTTTTCTTCTCTACAACTTTAAGTCTGGATTCTACTCTCTGGTTTTCCAGTGTCCCCAGAACACCATGAAGAAGCACTTGGTCCTGAAGGCTGAGTCAAGTTGGTGAAGGAGCTTGGACTTTGTTCCACTGTCCTGTGCTTCCTACAGAGGAAGAGTTCTGGCCTCTCTTTCTGGGAAAGAGAGGTCTGGGAAGCAGAGTTCCAGGGAGTGAAAGTTCACAGGGTCTGCAGCACACAACTTCTCAGAGCATCAGTTTGTACTTGGAAATGTAGGAAAGAAATGTCCCTTCAAATTTTTAATATATAGACTGCTTAATACACTATTTTATAATATTTCACACAATGAAGTACATAACTATTTCCAATTGTATATTTACTCTTTTATGTTTTTGGACATACGAAAGCTGTAGTCCAGAGTTTTTCAAACTGCAGGTCCTGACCCATTTGTGGATTATGAAGTCAATTAGGTTTTGACTAGATTTTAAAAAAAGAGACAAAAGAGTAGAATAGAATGGAATAAATGGAATGAAATAGAAGAGAGCAGGATAGCTCAGATAACCAGAAGTCCAGAGGTATGTGGGGTTCAGAATTGTTTGATTGGGTGGCTCAGCCACGTTGTCAGGGACCCAGGTTCCATCCACCATTCACAGTTTCAGTGTCATCCTAAGGCTGGTTTCCTCCAGTTTTCTTAACATGCTACATACTTATTCTGTCCAGTAAGAGAGAAATCTTGGCTTCTTGATTTTCTTTTCAGAATAAGGAGAATCTTTTGGTATTTTATTTTCTAGAATTGGGTTTCAGTCAGTGCTACTATCCTTGAGCTGGGATAAATTCTCTCAATAGGAGATGGAAGAAATGGGTGTTGGGGGGTCACTCCCAGTGTCTGCTACAACCAGTGTGACAACCAGGAGGCAAGGCTGGAGAGAAGGAAACCATTTAAAATGTCACCAACGTTTCCCTATCAGGCGTGTTCCTTCTTCTCCACACCATGTATCTATGTCCTTTTTTTTTCCCCATTCTTTAAGACTTGGCTTATGATCTACTTTCTGAGTAAAATCTTGTCATATGATTTCAGCTAGCACCACTTCTCCTCTGGATTCGTGCTGTTTATTATCTGTCATGCCATTTGAACGTGTTTCGGTCCTAGCCCTTTAAGATTATGTGATGGCAGAAATCATGCCAAATACTTCCCTGTACCTCCACGGGGCTAGTCCAGGTTTTCTTGATGGGCTGATTCATTCTGGTGAATTGTCTTTTGAAACTGGCAGAATGTCAGAAACTTGACATATTTGAAATGCTCTATTTGAGGACTGGGGAAGACCATGGAAATCTTAGCTTCTTCAGGTAGCTCACTATGAGATGGACATCACTGAGTTTTAGCAACATAAAGTCTCCTCTCTTCCCACAATTTTTTTTTTTTTTTTGCTTGCTACAATAGTTACCTCTCCTCTTGTTCTAGAAGAGTATTCCATCTAATCCGTTTGACAGGGATAATGGATAAAGAACAATATGGTCTTTTTTTGGGATGCACAATTATGGATACTGCCAATTAAGGAATTTTAGGAATCATGAATATATTGAATTTCTATTTTCTATGGAATAGTAGATCTGTGCCATAGTGTTTAGTGGGACCTGAAATCTCATCACGAACACTCTACTTAAAGTAAGACTTATACTGAATCTATCAGGAAAAATTTCTACTAAGATGCATTTTGGATTCTTTAGCCACCCAAGTTGAGTTAGAATGGATGGGCAAGGATGTTATTGATATGTCACTGAGTCATCTACTTCAACCTGTTGGAATTCTAAGTTCTAACTGAGCAAGGAAACTTGGTATTCCGGGAATTAATTGTTTACCCCTGAAGAGTTATAATTGGGAGATCTTATTTTTGCAATCATGTATGAACTAAGGTCCAATATTCACCCCTTGTTTTCCAATTGGTATTCCTTTTATTTCTTTTTCTTTGATTGCAGTGGCTAGGACTTCCAAAACTATGTTGAATAAGAGTGGCAAGAGTGAACATCCTGGTCTTGTTCCTGATCTTAGAGGAAATGCTTTCAGTTTTTCACCATTGAGAACGATGTTGGCTGTGGGTTTGTCACATATGGCATTTATTATGTTGAGGTAGGTTCCCTCTATGCCCACTTCTGGAGAGTTTTTATCATAAATGGGTGTTGAATTTTGTCAAAAGCTTTTTCTGCATCTATTGAGATGATCATATGGTTTTTATTCTTCAATCTGTTAATATGGTGTATCACATTGATTGATTTGCATATATTGAAGAATCCTTGCATCCCTGGGATAAATCCCACTTGATCATGGTGTATGATCCTTTAATGTGTTGTTGAATTCTGTTTGCTAGTATTTTGTTGAGGATTTTTGCATCTATATTCATCAGTGATATTGGTCTGTAATTTTCTTTTTTTGCAGTATTTTTGGTTTTGGTATCAGGGTGATGGTGGCCTCATAGAATGAGTTTGGGTGTGTTCCTTCCTCTGCAATTTTTTTGGAAGAGTTTGAGAAGGATGGGTGTTAGCTCTGCTCTAAGTGTTTGATAGAATTCACCTGTGAAGCTGTCTGATCCAGAACTTTTGTTTGTTGGAAGAGTTTTAAACACAGTTTCAATTTCTTTACTTGTGGCTGGTCTGTTCATATTTTCTATTTCTTGCTGGTTCAGTCTTGGAAGGTTATACCTTTCTAAGAATTTGTCCATTTCTTCCAGGTTGTCCATTTTATTGGCATAGAGTTGCTTGTAGTAGTCTCTTAGGATGCTTTCTATTTCTGCTGTGTCTGTTGTTACTTCTCCTTTTTCATTTCTAATTTTATTGATTTGAGTCCTCTCCCTCTTTTTCTTGATGAGTCTGGCTAATGGTTTATCAATTTTGTTTATCTTCTCAAAGAACCATCTTTTAGTTTTATTGATCTTTGCTATTGTTTTTTTTGTTTCTATTTCATTTATTTCTGCTCTGATTTTTATGATTTTTTTCCCTTGTACTAACTTTGGGTTTTGTTTGTTCTTCTTTCTCTAGAGCCTTTAGGTGTAAGGTTAGATTGTTTATTTGAGATTTTTCTTGTTTCTTGAGGTAGGCTTGTATTGCTATAAACTTCCCTCTTAGAACTGCTTTTGGTGCATACCATAGGTTTTGGATAATCGTGTTTCCATTGCCATTTGTCTCTAGGTATTTTTTGATTTCCTCTTTGATTTCTTCAGTGATCTCTTGGTTATTTAGTAATGTATTGTTTAGCCTCCATGTGTTTGTGTTTTTTGCGTTTTTTCCCTTAATTGATTTCTAATCTCATAGTGTTGTGGTCAGAAAAAATGCTTGATATGATTTCAATTTTCTTAAATTTACTGAGGCTTGATTTGTGACCCAAGATGTGATGTATCCTGGAGAATGTTCCATGCGCACTTGAGAAGAAAGTGTAATCTGCTGTTTTTGGATGGAATGTCCTATAAATATCAATTAAATCTATCTGATCTATTTTGTCATTTAAAGCTGTGTTTCCTTATTAATTTTCTGTTTGGATGATCTGTCCATTGGTGTAAGTGAGGTATTAAAAAGTACCCCACTATTATTGTGTTACTGTCAATTTCCTCTTTTATAGCTGTTAGCAGTTGCCTTATGTATTGAGGTGCTCCTTTTTGGGTGCACAAATATTTTCAATTGTTATATCTTCTTGTTGGATTGATCCCTTGATCATTATGTAGTGTTCTTCCTTGTCTCTTGTAACATTCTTTATTTTAAAGTCTATTTTATGTGATATGAGAATTTCTACTCCAGCTTTCTTTTGATTTCCATTTGCATGGAATATCTTTTTCCACCCCTCACTTTCAGTCTGTATGTGTCCCTAGGTCTGAAGTGGGTCTCTTATAGACAGCGTATAGATGGGTCTTGTTTTTGTATCCATTCAGCGAACCTGTGTCTTTTGGTTGGAGCATTTAATCCATTTAATCCATTCACGTTTAAGGTAATTATCGATATGTATGTTCCTATGACCATTTTCTTAATTGTTATGGGTTTGTTTTTGTATGTCCTTTTCTTCTCTTGTGTTTCCCACTTAGAGAAGTTCCTTTAGCATTTGTTGTAGAGCTGGTTTGGTGGTGCTGAATTCTCTTAGCTTTTTCTTGTCTGTAAAGCTTTTGATTTCTCTGTTGAATCTGAATGAGATCCTTGCCGGGTAGAGTAATCTTGGTTGTAGGGTCTTCCCTTTCATCACTTTAAATATATCATGCCACTCTCTTCTGGCCTGTAGAGTTTCTGCTGAGAAATTAGCTGTTAACCATATGGAAGTTCCCTTGTATGTTATTTGTCATTTTTCCCTTGTTGCTTTCAATAATTTTTCTTTGTCTTTAATTTTTGTCAATTTGATTACTATGTGTCTCGGCGTGTTTTTCCTTGGGTTTATCCTTCCTGGGACTCTCTGCGCTTCCTGGACTTGGGTGGCTATTTCCTTTCCCATGTTAGGGAAGTTATTGACCATAATCTCTTCAAATATTTTCTCAGGTTGTTTCCCTCTCTCTTCTCCTTCTGGGACCCCTATAATGTGAATGTTGTTATGTTTAGTGTTTTCCCAGAGGTCTCTTAGGCTGTCTTCATTTCTTTTCATTCTTTTTTCTTTATTCTGTTCCACGACAGTGAATTCCACCATTCTGTCTTCCAGATCACTTATCTGTTGTTCTGCCTCAGTTATTCTGCTACTGATTCCTTCTAGTGTATTTTTCATTTCAGTTATTGTATTGCTCATCTTTGTTTGTTTGTTCTTTAATTCTTCTAGATCTTTGCTAAACATTTCTTGCATCTTCTTGATCTTTGCCTCCATTCTTTTTCCGAGGTCCTGTATCATCTTCACTATCATTATTCCGAATTCTTTTTCTGGAAGTTTGCCTATCTCCACTTCATTTAGTTGTTTTACTGGGGTTTTATCTTGTTCCTTCATCTGGTATATAGCCCTCTGCCTTTTCATTTTGTTTCTCTTTCTGTGAATGTGGTTTTTCTTCCACAGGCTGCAGAACTGTAGTTCTTCTTGCTTCTTCTGTCTGCCCTCTCAGTTGGTATTCTTTTTTTTTTTTGTAAACATATTATTATATATATTCAGTTTTCTCCCAAAGTCAAAGGTTAAAGGGTTTTGCTGCTAACTGATTAGTGAATGAAGAGAACAAATAAAATAGACCATAAAAATGTGTTTTTTTACACTTTGTGTTCCATACTTCTCTGACAGGTTTTTTTTTTTTTTTTTTTTTTTGAGACAAGGAGAGAGATTGATTCATTGATTAACTGATTCAGTGAGTGCCATTTGACATAAACTCAATCCCATTCTGTCAATCAAAATGATTAGGAAGACAGGGAACATCTAAAAAAATAACAGTTGCTAACATTTAATGAACACATAGTCTGTGCTAAGCACTTACTTGCATGGTTAATACTCACAAGAACTCTTAAAGGCCATCCATGTATTTGGAATATTCCACAATAAATATGTGCTTTAATTTACTTAATCTTTTCCACTACTTATAAACATTTAAGTATTTTCCAGATTTCATTTTTACAATCTAGATTGTTATAAACATCTTTGTTCAGCTCTGCAGGAGTTATTCTGGGATAGATATTGATAAAGGGAGTTGCTGCATCATAGGACGTATAGTTTTAAACACTTCTATACATATGGAAAATCACATTCTTCACCACATCATTGTCTCGGTTTTCCTCAGTTATGTTTAATATTTTCACACAATTTTTTTTGGTCCAAACCTGTGCATAAGTTGCCACCTCATCATTTTTCCTAGAAATATGGTGACTTAGAATTTTGGAGAAATCCCTCTTAAAGTAGTATACTTTAAATGTTGGATAAAATATTGTAAACAAATAAAACCAAAAACCTCTCTTAATGCATGGCTCAATTAGAAAGCAAATCAGAGAATTCTAGAGACCAGAAAAAAAAGAAAATGTGAACCCACAGAATAAGTGAGGTTGCGTCTTCTTGGTTTCTTTTATCAGTTGTAGGTGGTCTCTAGCTAGGGTTTTAATGGGTCACATGTTCAGGGAGAAGGCAAAAGAAAAAAAAAAGAGAGAGAGAGAGAGGGAGACCCTCTATCAGTCAGAAACCACTAAAGGGCTACCTCCTTTTGTGATAACTAGAAAAAAAGTCTGGCCTGGCAGAGCACTATGATAGGCTAATTTCCAGTTTCGGTCTTGACTCTGGGTGGAGCAGGTAAGAAAAGATGCTCACATTTAAAAATTACTAAGATTCCACAGATGTTAAAAGAATAATAAAAGAACACAACAAACAACACTAGATGCCTAGATAATTTAGATGAAATGGGCCAATTCTTCAAAAATCACCAACTGCCATAACTTGCTCAAGATAAAATAGATAATTGAATTCATAGTTAAAAACCTTCCAAAAAAGAGAAATCTTCAAAACCAGATGGTTTCACTGGTGGTTTCTTCCAAACATTAAAGAAGAAGTAATGCCAAATTTACAATTTCTTCCATAAAATAAAGAAAAAGGAATATATTCCAGCCCTTTTTATGCTACCAGCTTTACCTTAATACCAAAAGTAGACAAAGATAGTACAGAGGAAGAAAACCATGGACTAATATCCTTCAGGAACACAATATTAGAACATTGAATCTAGCAATAGGTGGAAAGAATAAAACACCACACCCAAGTGAGGCTTATTCCAGGAATGCAAGGCTGGTTCAATACTTAAATATCAATGTAATTCACCATGTTAACAATCTAAAGGAGAAAAACCATATAGTCATATAAATTAATGCAGAAAAACCATTTAACAAATTTCAACATCTATTTATGATTAAAAACTCTCAGTATACTAAGAACAGAAAACAGGTAGGAGATGCAAGAAGGAATGCTATAAAGAAAGAAAGAAAAATGTTAAACATATGGATAAATTTGAATAATCATTGGCTAAAACAGTGTCTAATTTGTGGAAATAATAATTCAAGATGGCAATAAATATATAACAACAGTTCTATGTAAATCAGAGGAGAGGTGATATTGTACTGAAAACATATCAAGTTTTTTGTATTATTCAGATGTTGGCAAATATAGATTTTTTAAGGTTAAATTATGCATGTTAACATTTATGGAGTAGTCATTGAAAGAATAGCAACAGGAGAGCAGGAGACATAAGGAGAAAGAACATAAGGAGAAAAACAATCTCAAGAAAAATCTTAAGGAAGGTGAGACAGGTAATGATAATAATAGATAACAAAACAACAACAATCATAAAATAACTTTTATAAAAAACACAAATAAAAAATGCAAAGTAAGATATTAAGAATGTGACTTAGTCAGTGGGCCAGGTTGTGTTGTGGCTATAAACCAATCCAGATATCTCACTGGGACAAGGTCGCAACAACAAAGTAGGAGAAATGATAAAGCAATGCACTCTACTGGAAGCTATTTTCAAACCCAGCTAAGACCCAATGGACATAAAATGCTGCTTTGGGTATAGCTACAGAGATAAGTTATAGGCATGACACAGGCCCCATACTTACCCAGCAGGCATGTCTGACCCAGCACTGAGATGCTGCCAAAATCAACAGTCTCTTTAATATACTCAACTAAGGATCGAGGTGAACATGCATCCAGAAAAATCTTTGCTTGTCTGTACCAAATGTTGATCTGGCTTAGAATGTTGCCCACCCATTTCCTTTAGCCACTGAGGCCAATACAGAGGTTGTGTGGATAATTTCTGTAACAGTCATGGTTTAGACAAAAACCAAGTTCCATACCTGCTAATGTCCTAGCACACAGGTGTACATATATTTACTCATAAATTCTCACACTACTTCTGTGAGCAAGGCTTCCCTGCAGCTTTGGAAGACCTTGCCCTTCCAGAGGAGAAGTCTCAAGCCACTTCTCAGGAAGAGTTAAGGGTCTGTTTGTGTTTACCGCCATGGCTGCAGTCTACAAACCCGCTGGGCATCTTTGAGGTTCCATGAGGCTAGGAGGGTTCATTGTGAGAAACTTCAGGCTAGGGTGGCAGCAGGAAGAAAAGCACATTGTAAACATGGAAGTGGGGCACTTTTTGTGGTGGTTGTTGTTTTAACATGTTCTTTGTTAGCATAGCTCCTTTTCATTCACTGTTATTTTTTACTTCTCTCTGTCCATTGTCAGCAGGGTCGCAGCGAGGGGTCCTGTCTATGAACTGCCTCTGATTAGAATTGGCTCAGCCGTGCTGTCTCTGTTGTGATTCCAAGTAAATGTGATCACTGATGGGAGGCCAATGGCTTAGAAATGGAGGGCCAGGAAAAACAATTGTAAAACAGCAATGTAGGTTCATTTCCTTTGTGTGGCTCTGTGAGTGCACAGGTGTCTCTGCTTTTCTCTGAATGTCCTGTGATACACATCATAGAAGTGTGGTCATTGCTTCTGTTTTGCTGTGACTTTCCACTTAGCTATTTCATTGGGTCCAGTACTCAGTCAGTTCACCTGTTAAACACCCCAAGCTTCTACACTGTCTTCCAAAGAAGTCGCTCTGCATACAAGGAGAGAGAGTACAAGGTCATTGCCAGTTCAACTGCAAGAGAATACTAGAATTAGCTAGTTTTTTATCTTGTTTTGTTTTTGATGTAACTCATATTTGTATATTCATTTTACAATTTGCAAAGCATTTTAAAATAGATTATTTCTTTTGCTTCTCTCAAAAACTTGATGAAGAGTATTCAAGAAATTGTTAACATTGATTTTCTCTAGGGAGTCAGGGAAATTACACTTATTTAAATAATTACACTTATATAAATCATTTTATTTTTCCAGTGCACATACAGTATGTTTGTATTTAAAAAAGAGAAAGATTGAAGAAATATATATAGAGAAAGAATGACAAAAATGGGGAAAATGTAAGCATTGGTGAATCTGGCTAATGGCATTTGGAAATCTTTGTACTATTCTTGCAACTTTTCTGTAAGCTTGAAATTATATCAGAATAAGAAGTTGCAATAATGGCATAAGAAGATTAAAGACATATAATTCTTGGGTAATGTTTAAAATGGGTAATTCCAATAAATTTGCTTGGAATTTCCCTAGGAATCCCAACGACAGATTGTAGGCTTTGCTTAAAGTCGTAGATTTGAAATATAATAGAGTAAACTATTCAGGCTTGGAGAGAAGTTATTGTACATTTGAAGTACGGCATGACTATGTAGTCAGTTCTTAGCTTTCACTGAAATATAAACCAAACTAAGGAATTTTGAATTTTCTTTGTATGCAGGTGTGCAATTACAGGGTGACTCTGCTTTTTTCTGAACATAGTATATTCCATACATTAGAAGGTGATAATTACCTTGTTAAATATCCATTCTCTTTTTTACATAGCATGAAACCCATCAGTTTTAAGTGTATAATTCAACTACTTTACTAAATTTATAGAGTTGTTCAACCATCACCACTATCCAGTTTTTAAATGTTTCCATCACCCCAAAGGGATCCCTTGGGCCCATTTATAGTAAATCCCTGTCCCACCCCCAGACACAGGTAAAAACACTCTCTGTCTTTATAGATTTGCCTGTTCTAGACATTTTATATACGTGGGATCATACAATATGTGGTCTTTCCCATCTGGCTTCTTTCACTTAGCAGAATGTTTTTGAAGTCCATCACCCCTGTTTCTTTTCTGGGAATTTTTCCTTGGCATAAGAGGTTACTTAGAGAATAAGCAAATGCCTTACTTTTACTCTGAGGAGTAAAGAAAGCAAGACACTAATACATACGAACAAGTCTCTCAACAGCTGAATCTGCATCGACAAGAACTCAGCCTGAGAAGTTTTTCTTGTCCAGAAGTTATGTTCTGGGGAAAAAAAAGTTGGTTAACTGTCTACAGTATCTGCTAGAACCTAGGAGGTTGCCATTGACTAATTTCTGAGTGACACAGCAGAGACCGAAAGATATACGACGACGGAGACTCAGGTACTACACAAAAGATGCAAAACCAACAGGGCATCTCATGTTTTCTAGAAATTATATTTCTTAGACTTAAAAAGAATTACATGCTCTCTTTCAAATGTGAGCATTTGTGGGCACAAATACATTAACGTTTTTCTTCTCACAAGCAGTAGAATGATGTAATAAAGGTGAAAATACTGCAGCATCTGGGATCTGACTCACATATCTAAAGACCGCCAAGTACTTCTATTCCAAGAAAAGCAGTGACCCCCAAAAGACATAGGTTTTGTGATCATGTCATCTAGTACCAAATGTAAGCTATAAGGAAATGGTAAGACACAATTTGGTTTTAAAACAATATTAGTCTCAAGAAATATTGTATTTATTATAAATGCATGATGCAAAAATATATTAAGCATTTGTTATCATTTTATAGTAATTTCAAGCATCCAGGGTTACCAGAAAATGGAAAAAAACACATTAGATTAAAAAGCCCAGTGGGTAATTTTTTCTTATCAGTTTAAACAGTTTGAAAATGAATTTGCAATTTGCAAACACTTTTCCTTAAAAATGACAAAAGAGAGCTTCCCTGGTGACACAGTGGTTGAGAATCTGCCTGCCAATGCAGGGGACACGGGTTCGAGCCCTGGTCTGGGAAGATCCCACATGCCAGGGAGCAACTAGGCCCGTGAGCCACAACTACTGAGCCTGCGCGTCTGGAGCCTGTGCTCCGCAACAAGAGAGGCCGCGATAGTGAGAGGCCCGCGCACCGCGATGAAGAGTGGCCTCCGCTTGCCGCAACTAGAGAAAGCCCTTGCACAGAAACAAAGACCCAGCACAGCCAAACATAAATAATAAATAAATAATAAATAAATAATAAATTAATTTTAAAAAATGACAAAAAACATCTTTCAATTACATGTTTTTATTTATATAATTTTTACTTTTCAGGAAATCCTCATTAAGCTGTGGGCCATGGTGGGACAACAGTCTTCTTGTCAAGCATTTGCTGCAACAGTGTCTGAGGAACTGAAGGTGACGTGGATGCCACGGTTCTCTTGAGGGGACCCTGCAGTGTCATCTCTTGGTCTTGCTTTAACCTACTTTTTCAGAATTCTCTTTCCTTTTCAAACGTCTCTGAATCAGTAATAAATGTCATATCTTCTATGAAAATTATGAGATTTTCATATCAGCTCCTTTATAGAGTTTTGCTTTGTTTTTTGTTTGCTTCATCTGCGTTTCTTTTTCTAACTGAGTTGCCTAGGCTGTCACAGCATCACCCGCTGGTCAGTTTGCAGCCAGGTCTCTGATACTGTCATTATTCAGGTTGGTATGATTTTTTTAAACTGAGGTATTTCACAATAAGTGTCCTGTACAGACAATTCTGTCACCTGAAAGCTCCAGGTTTTTAGATTTCTGAATAAAAGCTGTTTTACCAAATCTAATTTTCATTAATTTGTTTTCCTGGGACACCCTAATTTAAAACAGAAAAAACTCTAAACACTTCTACAGTATTTTCCTCAATGATCAAGGAATTGCATGATTTCAGGGGTGGGCACATGCTAGTCAGCTTCTCACAGGTTAGATTCTGGGCTGAAGATCAGAAAATGTAATAAATCAATATCTGAAGTTGCAAGTCAATGAGAATACCAAAGACATTTATGATCAGCCCAACTTCAAGCCTAACCACTGGGACATAACCATCTTCATTGGCTCCCTAGGTAATAAAATCCACACAGATGGAGCCGAGGAGCAGACTTGGCACCAGTGGTGGTCTTCTGGTCCACGCCTGTGACTGGCGCCCTAAGAGGTCCAAGACACCACATTGGATTCTTCTGTCATCACTAAGAAATCCTGACTCGCTTCCACCAAGAAACAGTCCATCAAAATAACACAAATATGACTGAAGCTATAATTAATTGCTTCAGGGGAATGAGTGATCTAAGGGATCTTGGGGGTAGGCAAACTATCCCATTCCCTAAAGACATCACAGGCAAGGAGAAATGATGTTCTAAAAGGTCTAAAATTGAGACTAGAAATTTGAGACTTTGGAACTTCTAACATTGAATCTGGACTCTCCCATAAAAATGGAGTGTCTGCACATGGTTTGGGCCTTTATTTTCTTCTGAGACTCACCATCCAACTTGGAATGAGGCCCTAAAAGAGTGGGGCATAGCTCCTGGCCCCAGTCTTGCAATGTGGCTTAGAATCTTCCTTCCATCAAAAGTTGTGTACTTTTTAGTTTTAGAGTGTCCCTGCCTTACTTCCCTCCTTCCTCTGCCAGCCAAGCCTCACATTTGAAAATCTTAGAGGATTATGCAGATGTGATGTACCACCATCTTCATCAACCATCACTAGCAGCATCACAATCATCATTATCAGGGTCATTGTTACTTACAGGTGACAAGAAACAGTAATCACTGCAGAAGGACTTAGGCTTTGGAAGAGTAAACTTGAGAGCATCCTGAGTGAGCAGATGACATCCAAGGACAGCTGTTTCCACATGTGCTCTCCCGTGCACATTCCTCACCCATTTGTTTGGTGAAACCCCCAGACAGACAAACTCTCCACACACAGCACTTCTAGCCTGCTTTTCTACTGGAATGCAGCCATTATGGCTAGCTAAAACATCAACCATCCTGAAGATTCAGTGATGAAATGATTTCCTTGAATTTCTCTGGGGTTGATAACATTGCAACTCATTCTGAATTGGAGGATTATTAGCATTTGTTACGAATCAGTATGTGCATTAAGGGAGAGGAATTATGATATTTCACTTTGGGAAACAGCATAGTTTTCGTCAGCATAACAGAAAAACTCTGGCTTGAAAGAAATACAGCCTCCTGTACTTAATTTCTGCCTCCTTCATTAAGTACAAAGTGAAGTAATGTAGGCAAGTAGCATTTTAGCAGCAGTCTATTTAACTAGCAATCTTATCTTCAACAACATTTTATGTGATGAGTATCATGCTAAGAAATAATAATATAATAATGAATAATAATAATAGCTAACACTTATTGGGTATTCACTATGATTCAGGTCTTGCTTTTATGTATCAACTTTAATTAATTGGCAGTGGCTGCCTGAAGCATGGTGTTGAGATGGATTCTGAGACCATGTCTGGAATTAGTGAGAAAGAGTTTTATGATTGATTAATAATGTCTGCTTTGGGCACAGGAGGGAAGAATGATGGCATATATCAACATATTCACAACCCATGGTTTAGTATTATCAATAAAGATAAAATGTGACAAAGCACACTGAGGGAGGCACAGAGTAGTGTGAAGTTCAGAGCAGATATTCAGGAAAAGCATTAATATGGATGGAGGTAGAACTTGACTTTAGCTTTGACAGAGGGTCAGACTTTGTTGGGTGACATTGAGAGAAGAGAGAAGAACTTTTTAAGCAGAGGGAATAATTTGAACAAGTCATTACGGCAAGAAGATGTAAGGAATGTTAATGGACAGCCACTAGTTGGGCCCATCAGCTGCTTATAAGGAACAATGGGAACTTAGCTGGACAATAGTTCGGAAGAAAAGTAGAGAGGGCTTCAATATTGACTGAAAATGATTAGGAATTGTGAGCTATTTAAGTTATTTTATTGGATGGTCAGATATGATGTGTGTCTTAGAATTATTCCAAAAAGAGCACATAAAATGGATCCAAGGGAGAGGGATTGGAGAACACCATTGCTAATGCAATTGCAGTAGTCTGGTTGAGACATACAGGGTCTGACTGGGGTGTAGAAAACAGCTGGAGTGACTTCTGGAGGTAGATGTACAGCCTTGGTAACCAACTGGGCATCTGGGTGAGGACAGAGAAGCTTGAGTGTCATACATTTCTGTGAAGTTTATTTAACAGAAATAAGAACGCCAGAAAGTTTTATAATGATGAACTTTGTTTTCTTCACCTTGATATTAAGGTGTTGAAAGGAAATCCACATAAAAATATCTAACAGGCAGTTGGAAATTATATTTTGTGATCAGGAGACATACAAGGCCAAATGATGGTTCAGGGAGAGGTCTGCCTGGAGATGATAGCTAAAGAACTGAGAATTCAGGGACTTGCCAAGGATAGGGCAAAGAGACAAGGAGGATAAAAATGGATCATGGCACCTGCCTCATTTAGGGAGCACAAGAATGGAGCTGAGTCAGCAAAGGTGACAGTCAAGGAGAAATTGAAGAGAATGACCAAGCCCAGGACCATTGTACACAATCCTACCTTGGATTTTCTTGCACTTTAGATCTTCAAATCATGTTCTCATCTATTCTATTAATTAATGCTCATGAGTTTTGTTTTATAACATGTTTATATATATTATGGAACATCCCCGGACAGTTCCTTAATTTTGTGCTATTTTTGAATATGAACAAATAAAATTTAAGTTGTCAAAAAAAAAAAAAATTTAAGTTGTCCTTGAGCCATTGTTTTCTCACACATCCCAAACATTGAAACATGCAGTGTTAAGTGTGAAAATGCAGTGTTATCATGCCAGGCTCTGTGTTGAATGTGCAGTCTCCATTCCCTTCTCTGCTCTCACTTCCTCCACATGTGGGTCCTCTTTTCTCGCTATGGACTCCACCACTGGGGCTCTTTCTCTGGGAGTCATATATAACTTCCATATATAAAAGCTGGAATCTGAAAACCTTGATATAAATAAAACTTCTGAAGATCCTGTGTTAACTTCATTTTTTACACTCCTTATTTTTCCTTTTATCTTTCCTTTCTCCCTCTTTTCTCTTTCAAGAGAGGACATTCCTCAAATTCCTGAGAATTACATATTTATTGTTTATTATCTGTTCTTTATAGCACTTCATATATTTCTGTATTAGCAGGTATTACAATGGCTTGTTGGAAGAAGGTAATACACAAACATATTCTCATGCAATTAAATAGAAATGTCCACAGTGTAATTTCACAAAAGATAGAGGATATTACAAACTAGGGCTACTCACATTTCTAAATCCTGGAATCAAGCTCTTTGGAAAAATATTACTAGAAAAGATGATAAGACTGGTAGAAAGTAGGTCCTGTAAAGCACATCAAGGGAAGCAAAAAAGTGAATATATGGACAAAAATATCCATTTTCCCCTCTGCTTTATCATGTTTCATGATTTATTTCAAGCAAGAGCATTCATTGAGACAAACCATACTTTTTTCTTTTAGAGCAGTGTATCTAAACCTTTTTTTCTCTATTGCCCCCTAAATAGCCTTTTAGACATTTTCCCCCTAATCACCCCCCCAGTGAAATTATAATACCACAGACCGTATACATGTTTATGTATTATATGTATAGTATATCTTATATACATTTTGAGTAAGATTTTCTTACCCCTCTGAGGAACTAGTTTTTGATCCCTTGGAAATGATATTGACCTCTTGAGAATGTATGTTTTATATTGCAGGAAAATAGGAATGCCATATAAGCTGCTGAAAGATGGGAGGGCATAGGTATCAAGGTGGCCCACACTTAAAGGACAGTAACTAATCAGAATAAAATGGGAGGATGTAGGTATGGCTTCCTGCAGATTCCCCTCTATATGTTCTTACTGAAGTAAATAAAAATAGTAAGTTACAAAATCTGAAGCAAGTCAGCCAGAGGAAACATCAAGAAAAAAAAAATCCAGAAAACATATTTGATACAGTATTGGGAGATAAGCCCCTGAAAATTCTTAGAGTCCTTTTTTGAAAGAGAAAAGAGAGAGAAAGGAAAGATAAAAGGAAAAATAGGGAGGGTAGAAAATAAAGTTAACACCAATTTTGTAAAGAATTGCTAATTTTGAAATAAATATTGTAAAGTACACCATCATAATATCTTTTGGGGGCTCCTAGTATCTATTACACAAGTGTTTAATATGTCACTTGCTATACATCATTGAAATTTTTATTTTATTTGTGTGTGTGCGTGGGCGTGTGTGTGTGTGTGTGTGTGTGTGTGTGTGTGTATTTGAGAGTTCTCTGATAGGAGGAAACACAGAATACTGTGGAGGCATGTTGAAGAAAAATGCAATTCACTTGAGGGGGAATCAAGGATTTAGTTTCCAGATCAAAGGTCAAAGTAGGAGCTAAGTCTTAGGAAAAAAACAGAGAGGCCATTTCCAGATCTGGGTACAAAGGTCAGAACTAGGTCAGTAGCCAGAGTAACCTAAGACTGTGTCTCAGAGTCCCTAGGGACAGGGACCAATCTTCTCTGGGACCAATTGACCTCAACCATCAAGAGAAGAGAGAGAGGCAAGATGCAGCCATGAGGCCTGATGAGAATCATAGTGTTTTGTATTTGGAAGGGTCCATGGAGATCATCTAGAAAACTACAAAAGACTTATTATTCTGCTAGAGTAGCAGAGGTCCACTGAGGCCCAGGGAAGTATCAAAAGTCCCGACACTGTTTGGAGATGAGCTGGGGTTAACAGCCAAGTGCCCTGGGCCTCACTTCTGCACATTCTTCTTTATACCAAATAATGATTTTCCAGAGCATCAGTTTTCCTTTTCAAAGTCCATTTCTTGGTTCTGCATGATATTATATGCTGGAATTCTCACAGGCAAAGACCTGAAATGTCTCAGTGATATTCAACAAGTGAACTCAAAGCATTAAGGAAGATAGGAAAGATTCTATAATGTTCTAGAAAGGTGAGACAATAACAATCTGTATGACTTTGTCTAAAAATTTGTGTGATTAAAGCTTTCTAAGGTCACCAAAGCATTCTTTAGGATGAAAGTCTTTAATTTCTGGTCTGGTGGCTTTTGTATACTTACTATTTTTTCCTCTCTCCAATTTTCAGTCATGATTCTTTTTATTTCAAATGTATGTATTCTTTTTCCCCTTGGAGAAATCTTTGTGCAGAGTAATTTTTAGGAGTGTATACATATCTCCCCATGCATTTCAGAATGAGAAAGGTATTGCAGCCACTAGCTGAACGTTCAACAGCAATTTTTGGGCTTATGATATGGGACGGAAAGAAACAGCAATTAAACCTCTCTTCTTTCCACAAGCCACATGCAGACTGGCTCCAAATGAAAGGTCTTCACACAGGCTAGTCTCTGTACTATGAATTTACCCACTTTCCAACAAGCCCTGAGAGGTATTTTAATGTCAGCATCTGGTAGCTGAGGCCATCCCTTAAGCACAAGTGTGCCACTGTGCCAATCATGGAGCGGCTTTATTTGATGAGGACCACAGCTCTTTGGCAGATAGGCTCTGTTTTCATTTCCCAAACATCCTGGAGGTGAAGGAAGATTTGCTGACTGTGGTCAGGAAAGTCCGAATTATGAATGATTCCCTAACCAAGTGTTGAAACACTGCACTTTGTAATTAAAATGCAAAACACACACAAACTGGCAACCATAGAAAAATTATTTTTCAGGAATTTTCCTTGAAAGTTTGGTTTTTCACTTCCTTCAAGTGTCTTCCCTCTACATCTACCTTGATTTCCTTTACTCTTCCATAAATAAAATAGTCTCTTCTCATTCCTTTTATTGGTATTGTCTCTCAAGAAACATGGATATCATTTATCCTATTAGTAAAATATATTTTAGTCACTTGCTTTTCTTCCCATGTATTTCAAACCCTGTCCTCATTCTATGTTTCTGCTTCTGTAGCAAGCAACTCTGTGCTACTAGGAAAATGAAGGAAAAGGAAACTCAAGAGAAAGCAATTATTTAATTTAATCTAGTAAAATTTTGCTGTGGGTATCATAATGCTCTGTTATTGGGTGCATAAGGGTTTAGAATACTTCCTTGGTGAATTGAATCAGTTAGCATTATGTAGTAACCCTTTGTATTCCTAATAATGCTTTTTGTTTAAAGTATATGTTGTCTGATAATAACATATCTGCAACAATTTTCTTTTACTTGGTAGTATTTGCTTGTTATATTTTGTTCCATTTTTATTTTTTCAATCTTACCATGTTTTTCTTTTTTACTTTCCATATAGTTGAATTGGAGGGGGGCAGGACAGGAGACTAATGTGGGCTAAGATCAGTAGAGAGGGGACTGAGACAAGGGAAAGGAAGGACAAAGATGCACTTAACAAAAAGCATCTATAGGGTACTAACTATGCAAATGTATCTATGCATCTGTGTGTGTGTGTATATATATATATATATATATACACACACATATGTATGTGTATATATATATATATAAAGAATACTTAAAGAAGAAAGAGAAAGGAAAACTTCCAATTGCTAAAGATCTTACAGACAAAGTCAAATAGCTGTCATCAAGCCAGGTGAAAATAGTTTTAACATGTGTGATAGGAAAAAGAATACTTTCAGAATATATGAAGAATGTATATGAATTGATAAAAAATAAACCCATCAGAAAAAAAGGGGCAAAAGATATGAATAGGCAATTCATAGAAGAAAAAATGGAAATGACCAGTAAATTATTATTATTATTATTATTTTTGTGGCATTTTATATTTTATTCTTCTGTATTTTTTTTAACATCTTTATTGAAGTGTAATGGCTTTATAATGGTGTGTTAGTTTCTGCATTATGACAAAGTGAATCAGCTGTACATGTACATATATCCCCATATCTCATCTCTCTTGCGTCTCCCTCCCACCCTCCCTATCCCACCCCTCTAGGTGGTCACAAAGCACCGAGTTGATCTCCCTGTGCTATGCAGCTGCTTCCCATTAGCTATTTATTTTACATTTGGTAGTATGTATAAGTCCATTCCACTCTCTCACTTCATCCCATCTTAACCTTCCCCCTCCCCATGTCCTCAAGTCCATTCTCTACATCTGCATCTTTATTCCTGTCCTGCCCCTAGGTTCATCATGACCTTTTTTTTTTTTTAGATTCCATATATATGTGTTAGCGTACGGTATTTGTTTTTCTCTTTCTGACTTACTTCACTCTGTATGACAAACTCTAGGGCCATCCACCTCACAACAAATAACTCAATTTCATTTCTTTCTATGGCTGAATAATATTCCACGCTATATATGTGCCACATCTTTTTTATCCATTCATCTGTCGATGGACACTTAGGTTGCTTCCATGTCCTGGCTATTGAAAATAGAGCTGCAATGAACATTGTGGTACATGACTCTTCTTGAATTATGGTTTTCTCAGGGTATATGCCCAGTAGTGGGATTGCTGGGTCATATGGTAGTTCTATTTTTAGTTTTTTAAGGAACCTCCATACTGTTCTCCATAGTGGTTGTATCAATTTACATTCCCACCAACAGTGCAAGAGGGTGCCTTTTTCTCCACACCCTCTCCAGCATTTATTGTTTGTGATTTTTTTGATGATGGCCATTCTGACTGGTGTGAGCTGATACTTCATTGTAGTTTTGATTTGCATTTCTCTAATGATTAGTGATGTTGAGCATCCTTTCATGTGTTTGTTTGCAATCTGTATATCTTCTTTGGAGAAATGTCTATTTAGGTCTTCTACCCATTTTTGGATTGGGTTGTTTGTTTTTTTGATATTGAGCTGCATGAGCTGCTTGTAAATTTTGGAGATTAATCCTTTGTCAGTTGCTTCATTTGCAAATAATTTCTCCCATTCTGAGGGTTGTCTTTTCGTCTTGTTTATGGTTTCCTTTGCTGTGCAAAAACTTTTAAGTTTCATTAGGTCCCATTTGTTTATTTTTGTTTTTATCTCCATTTCTCTAGGAGGTGGGTTAAAAAGGATCCTGCTATGGTTTATGTCATAGAGTGTTCTGCCTATGTTTTCCTCTAAGAGTTTTATAGTGTCTGTCCTTACATTTAAGTCTTTAATACATTTTGAGTTTATGTTGTGTATGATGTTAGGGAGTGTTCTAATTTCATTCTTTTGCATGTAGCTGTCCAGTTTTCCCAGCACCATTTATTGAAGGGGATATCTTTTCTCCATTGTATATTCTTGCCTCCTTCATCAAAAATAAGGAGACCATATGTGTGTGGGTTTATCTCTGGGCTTTCTGTCCTGTTCAATTGATCCATATTTCTGTTTTTGTGCCAGTACCATACTGTTTTGATTGCTGTAACTTTGTAGTATACTCTGAAGTCTGGGAACCTGATTCCTTCAGCTCCATTTTTCTTTCTCATGATTGATTTGGCTATTCGGGGTCTTTTGTGTTTCCATACAAATTGTGAAATTTTTTCTTCTAGTTCTGTGAAAAATGCCATTGGTAGTTTGATAGGGATTGCATTGAACCTGTAGATTGCTATGGGTAGCATAGTCATTTTCACAATGTTGATTCTTCCAATTCAAGAACATAGTATATCTCTCCATCTGTTTGTATCATCTTTCATTTCTTTCATCAGTGTCTTATAGTTTTCTGCATACAGGTCTTTTCTTTCCTTAGGTAGGTTTATTCCTAGGTATTTTATTCTTTAGGTAGTTTATTCTTTTTGTTGCAATAGTAAATGGGAGTGCTTCCTTAATTTCTCTTTCAGATTTTTCATCATTAGTGTATAGGAATGCAAGAGATTTCTGAGCATTAATTTGTATCCTGCTACGTTACCAAATCCATTGATTAACTCTAGTAGTTTTCTGGTGACATCTTTAGGATTCTCTATGTGTAGTATCATGTCATCTGCAAACAGTGACAGCTTTACTTCTTTTCCAAACTGGATTCCTTTTATTTCTTTTTCTTCTCTGATTGCTGTGGCTAAAACTTCCAAAACTATGTTGAATAATAGCGGTGAGAGTGGGCAACCTTGTCTTGTTCCTGATCTTAGAGGAAATGGTTTCAGTTTTTCACCACTGAGAATGATGTTGGCTGTGGGTTTGTCATATATAGCCTTTTTTATGTTGAGGTAAGTTCTGTCTGTGCCTACTTTCTGGAGGGTTTTTATCATAAATGGGTGTTGAATTTTGTCAAAAGCTTTTTCTGAATCTATTGAGATGATCATATGGTTTTTATCCTTCAGTTTGTTAATATGGTATATAACAATGATTGATTTGCATATACTGAAGATTTCTTGCATTCCTGGGATAAACCCCACTTGATCATGGTGTATGATCCTTTTAATGTTCTATTGGATTCTGTTTGCTAGTATTTTGTTGAGGATTTTTGCATCTATGTTCAGCAGTGATATTGGCCTGTAGTTTTCTTTCTTTGTGACATTTTTTCTCGTTTTGGTATCAGGGTGATGGTGGCCTCGTAGAATGAGTTTGGGAATGTTCTTTCCTCTGCTATATTTTGGAAGAGTTTGAGAAGGATAGGTGTTAGCTCTTCTCTAAATGTTTGATAGAATTTGCCTGTGAAACCCTCTCGTCCTGGGCTTTTGTTTGTTGGAAGATTTTTTATCACAGTTTCAATTTCATTATTTGTGACTGGTCTGTTTATATTTTCTATTTCTTCCTGGTTCAGTCTCAGAATGTTGTGCTTTTCTAAGAATTTGTCCATTTCTTCCAGGTTGTCCATTTTATTGGCATACCGTTGCTTGTAGTAATCTCTTATGATCCTTTGAATTTCTGCAGTGTCAGTTGTTACTTCTCGTTTTTCATTTCTAATTCTATTGATTTGAGTCTTCTCCCTTTTGTTCTTGATGAGTCTGGCTAATGCTTTATCAATTTTGTTTATCTTCTCAAAGAACCAGCTTTTAGTTTTATTAATCTTTGCTATCATTTTCTTCATTTCTTTTTCATTTATTTGTGACCTGATCTTTATGATTTCTTTCCTTCTGCTAACTTTGGGGTTTTTTGTTCTTCTTTCTCTAATGACTTTAGGTGTAAGTTTAGGTTGTTTATTTGAGATGTTTCTTGTTTCTTGAAGTAGGATTGTATTGCTATAAACTTCCCTCTTAGAACTGCTTTTGCTGCATCCCATATTTTTTGGGTCTTCGTGTTTTCATTGTCATTTGTTTGTAGGTGTTTTTTGATTTCCTCTTTGATTTCTTCAGTGACCTCTTGGTTATTTAGTAGTGTATTGTTTAGCCTCCATGTGTCTGTATTTTTTACAGATTTTTTCCTGTAAGTGATATCTAGTCTCATAGCTTTGTGGTTGGAAACAAATACTTGATACAATTTCAATTTTCTTAAATTTATCATGGCTTGATTTGTGACCCAGGATATGATCTATCTTGGAGAATGTTCCATGAGCACTTGAGAAGAAAGTGTATTCTGTTGTTTTTTGATGGAATGCCCTATAAATATCAATTAAGTCCAATTTGTTTAATGTATCATTTAAAGCCTGTGTTTCCTTATTTATTTTCATTTTGGATGATCTGTCCATTGGTGAAAGCGGGGTGCTAAAGTCTCATACTATGATTGTGTTACTGTCTTTTTCCTTTTTTATGGCTGTTAGCATTTTCCTTATGTATTGAGGTGCTCCTATGTTGGGTGCATAAATTGTTATTTCTTGTTCTTTGATTGTTCCCTTGATCATTATGTAGTATTCTTCTTTGTCTCTTGTAATAGTCTTTATTTTAAAGTCTATTTTGTCTCATATGAGAATTGCTACTCCAGCTTTCTTTTGATTTCCATTTACATGGGATATCTTTTTCCATCCCCTCACTTTCAGTCTGTATGTGTCCCTAGGTCTGAAGTGGGTCTCTTGTAGACAGCATATATATGGGTCTTGTTTTTGTATCCATTCAGCCAGTCTATGTCTTTTGGTGGGAGCATTTAATCCATTTACATTTAAGGTAGTTATCGATATGTATGTTCCTATTACCATTTTCTTAATTGTTTGGTTTTGGTATTGTAGGTCTTTTCCTTCTCTTGTGTTTCCTGCCTAGAGAAGTTCCTTTACTATTTGTTGTAAAGCTAGTTTGGTGGTGCTGAATTCCCTTAGCTTTTGCTTGACTGTAAATGTTTTAATTTCTCCATTGAATCTGAATAAGATCCTTGCCAGGTAGAGTAATCTTGGTTGTAGGTTTTTCCCTTTCTTCACTTTAAATATGTCCTGCTGCTGCCTTCTGGCTTGCAGAGTTTCTGCTGAATGATCAGCTGTTAACCTTATGGGGATTCCCTTGTGTGTTATTTGTTGTTTTTCCCTTGCTGCTTTTAATACTTTTTCTTTGTATTTAACTTTTGATAGTTTGATTAATATGTGTCTTGCTGTGTTTTTAATTGGATTTATCCTGTATGGGTCTCTCTGAGCTACCTGGACTTGATTAACTATTTCCTTTCCCATATTAGGGAAGTTTTCAACTATAATCTCTTCAAATATTTTCTCAGTCTCTTTCTCTTTCTCTTCTTCTTCTGGGACCCCTATAATTCGAATATTGTTACATTTAATGTTGTCCCAGAGGTCTCTGAGACTGTCCTCAATTCTTTTCATTCTTTTTTCTTTATTTTGCTTTGCAGTAGTTATTTCCACTATTTTTTCTTCCAGGTCACTTATCCGTTCTTCTGCCTCAATTACTCTATTGATTCCTTCTAGAGAATTTTTAATTTCATTTAATATGTTGTTCATCATTGTTTGTTTGCTCTTTAGTTCTTCTAAGTCCTTGTTAAACTTTTCTTGTATTTTCTCCATTCTATTTCCAAGATTTTGGATCATCTTTACTCTCATTACTCTGAATTCTTTTTCAGGTAGACTGTCTATTTCCTCTTCATTTGTTTGGTTTGGTGAGTTTTTACCTTTATCCTTCATCTGCTATGTGTTTCTCTGTCTTCTCATTTTGCCTAACTTACTGTGTTTGGGGTCTCCTTTTTGCAGGCTGTAGGTTGTTTTTGGTGTCTGCCCCCAGTGACTAAGTTTGTTTCAGTGGATTGTGTAGGCTTCCTGGTGGAGGGGACTAGTGCCTGTGTTCTGGTGGATGAGGCTGGATCTTGTATTTCTGGTGGGCAGGACCATGTATGGTGGTGTGTTTTGGGGAGTCTGTGATCTTATTATGATTTTAGGCCACCTCTCTGCTAAAGGGTGCAGTTGTGTTCCTGTCTTGCTAGTTGTTTGCCATGAGGTGTCCAGTACTGGAGCTTTCTGGTCGTTGAGTGGAGCTGGGTCTTAGCACTGAGATGGAGATCTCTGGGAGAGCTTTCACTCTTTGATATTACATGGAGCTGGGATGTCTCTGGTGTACCAATGTCCTGAACTTGGCTCTCTCATCTGAGAGGCACAGACCTGACACCTGACTGGAGCACCAAACACTGTCAGCCACACGGCTCAGAAGAAAAGGGAGAAAAAAAAGGAATAAATAAATAAATAAATAAATAAAATAAAGCTATTAAAATAAAAAATAATTATTAAAAATAAGACAATTTTAAAGTAATTAAAAAAGACAAAAAAAAAGAAAGAAAGAAAGAAGCAAGCAACCAAACCAAAACCAAATCCACCAATGAAAACAAGCACTAAAAAGTATACTAAAAAAAAAAAAAAAAAAAAAAAAAGGACAGACAGAACCCTAAGGCAAATAAAAGCAAAGCTATACAGACAAAATCACACTTAGAAGCATACACATACATACTCACAAAAGGGAAAAAGGAAAAGAATATATATATATTGTTGTTCCCGAAGTACACCACCTCAGTTTTGGGATGACTCCTTGTCTCTTCAGGTATTCCACAGATGCAGCGTCCATCAAGTTGATTGTGGAGATTTAATCTGCTGCTCCTGAGGCTGCTGGGAGAGATTTCCCTTTCTCTTCTTTGTTCGCACAGCTCCTGGGGTTCAGCTTTGGATTTGGCCCCGCCTCTGTGTGTAGGTCGCCTGAGGGCATCTGTTCTTTGCTCACACAGGACGGGGTTAAAGGAGCAGCTGATTCGGGGGCTCTGGCTCACTCAGGCCGGGGGGAGGGAGGGGTACAGAATGTGGGGCGAGCCTGCGGCTGCAGAGGCCGGCGTGACATTGCACCAGCCTGAGGCGTGCCGTGCGTTCTCCCGGGGAAGTTGGCCCTGGATTACGGGACCCTGGCAGTGGCAGGCTGCACAGGCTCCGGGGAGGGGAGGTGTGGATAGTGACCTCTGCTTGCACACAGGCTTCTTGGTGGCTGCAGCAGCAGCCTTAGCGTCCCATGCCCATCTCTGGGGTCCGCGCTGATAGCTGCGGCTCGCGCCCGTCTCTGGAGCTCCTTTAAGCAGCGCTCTTAATCCCCTCTCCTCGCGCACCAGGAAACAAAGAGGGAAGAAAAAGTCTCTTGCCTGTTCGGCAGCTCCAGACTTTTTCCCGGACTCCCTCCTGGTTATCCGTGGCGCACTAGCCCCCTTCAGGCTGTGTTCACGCCGCCAACCCCAGTCCTCTCCCTGCATCCGACCTCCGAAGCCCGAGCCTCAGCTCCCAGCCCCCGCCCGCCCCGGCGGGTGAGCAGACAAGCCTCTCGGGCTGGTGAGTGCTGGTCGGCATCGCTTCTCTGTGTGGGAATCTCTCCGCTTTGCCCTCCGCACCCCTGTGGCTGCGCTCTCCTCCGTAGCTCTGAAGCTTCCCCCTCCGCCACCCGCAGTCTCCACCCGTGAAGGGGCTTCCTAGTGTGTGGAAACCTTTCCTCCTTCACAGCTCTTCCCCTGCAGGTCCTGTCCCTATTCTTTTGTCTCTGTTTTTTCTTTTTTTTTGCCCTACCCATGTACGTGGGGAGTTTCTTGCCTTTTGGGAGGTCTGAGGTCTTCTGCCAGCATTCAGTAGGTGTTCTGTAGGAGTTGTTCCACATGTAGAAGTATTTCTGATGTATTTGTGGGGAGGAAGGTGATCTCCACGTCTTACTCTTCCACCATGAAGGTCTCTCTCTCCCACTAAATTATTTTTAAATGCACAACCACACTAGTAATCAAAAAATGCAAATTAAAATGAGTTTTTATTTTTCACCTATTAGATTAGAAAATATTTTAAAATTAGATGATATTATATATTGACGATGGCATGGGGAAAGGTAACTCTTCCTTTAAACGAAATCTCTGGTCAAGAGTCAGTGTTGTACTACCTTTTTATAAGGCACTTTGCCAAACCATTTAAAATTGAACTTATCATTTGAACCAACAATCCCACTTCTTGGTATTGACCCAAGAGAAACACAGCCACATGTGTGCAAGGGGGCATGTACAAGATTGTTCCTTGTGGTATTTTATGAAATAGTTTTCTTTCTTTCTTTCTTTCTTTTTTTTAAAGAAAAGCAACCTTGAATTTCAACTAATGGGGTTACAATTTCATAATGCATCCTATGGAATACTATGCAACAATTTTTAAAATGCAAGAAATCCATATTTACACTTATAGAAATACTTAAAGATTTCTTGCCAGTTAAAAACATTCAGAGAAGTGAAGAATTATTCTATTTGTATAAAAAATACCGACTTTACACAAAAATATTTGTATAATTTCATATGTCAATAGAAAAAGGGTTGAGTGGATACACACTAAATTCATGGCAGGCATTATACATAGTAAAAGAACTGGGACTGGAGGTAATGGTTTAGAGTGACTTTACTTGTATCTATATTATTTCAATTTCTTACAATCAGAAATGAATTCATATTTTACTATGTAATTAAAATATTTTTTAAAAAGAGATGACCCTATATTTGACTAATGGCTGAATATTTAGTATGATTTTTTAGTATGATTTGATTTTCACTATTTAGATAGATTGGATCATATCAATAGTTTTTAATGAAATCATGAAATTCTCTAAATTTAAAAGACAGGCCAACACATAGCAAAATCTATTGGTTGACCACTGCGTCAAGAAAACTTAAAAAACTTCAGCTTTTAAGGAGAAACTTTATGTCTACAGTGAAATGAACAACTGAGAGCTATGAGCCAATGTCTTTTCTTTGTCATGGGGAACATTGATACCCCTTTTAGTTAAAATTGTGTGGGGTTCTCAGTAGACAGTACTGACAGGCAGAAGGTGGTTGGAACCGTCTGGAACAGGTCTTGCTCCTTATTTCATTAGGTATATATTCCCCTCCCAGCTTGAAAAGATCTCTTGCTTTTGAGTATCCCAAGTACCTGTCTAGGTATTGCAAGCCCAGGAGGCATAGAATAAATAGTATGATCCTATAAAAGGTGTCAATATCTTTAGGATTATAAAGATGGTGAGGGCCTCAAACCCTACAAACTGTGATGATTGAATCTTGCTTAAAATAATATAAGGCTTTAAAAAATTAAACTCTGAGCTGCCATGGACTGTAGTCTAATCTTTCATGTCACAAAGGGAAAAACTGAGGACCCGAAGGGTTAAGTGTCTTATCAAGGTCACTCAGTGACTTTGACAGTGACTCATATTCAGGTGGCTCCAAAGAGTTTGTAAATCACCCATGCAGCCTCTCTCAGGACCCAGGCACTCCTCAGCGGCTGCTCTTCGGAGGGACTTGTCTAGAGCTGCCTGCTTATCTCATGATAATTCTGGACAATGATCAATCCTGAACAGCAGTTTTTACTTATTTACTTATTTTTGGCTGTGTTGGGTCTTCGTTTCTGTGCGAGGGCTTTAGTTGTGGCAAGCGGAGGCCACTCTTCATCGCGGTGCGCGGACCTCTCACTATCGCCGCCTCTCTTGTTGCAGAGCACAGGCTCCAGACGCGCAGGCTCAGTAGTTGTGGCTCACGGGCCCAGTTGCTCCGTGGCATGTGGGATCTTCCAAGACCAGGGCTCGAACCCGTGTCCCCTGCATTGGCAGGCAGACTCTCAACCGCTGCGCCACCAGGGAAGCCCCTGAACAGCAGTTTTTAGATTCAGAGTCCCCAGCGAAAATTATTTACTTATGGAAAACTCCAGAGGTTATTTATTGTTTCCTTTTCTCAGGCTGTCATGACCTTGTATTGTTTAAATTCTACTTTCAAGTGAGATTTGTAAGCTATCGTCCCTATGAACAAAGAAGAAATGAAGTTATCCAAGTATGGAGATGCCAAGTTTACACATGTGTGAACTGTGGAAATTTAGAGCAAAAACTGTTCTAGTTGAATACTTGTTAATAAAAATCAGTTATCATGTTGTGTTAGGTGCCCTTTTCCCACAATTCTGAAGTATCTACTTCACAGCAAAGATGAAATGAGGAGAGCATATCAATCTTTCCTTTATGTTTATTGGATTTCCTGGGTTGACACGGCTTGCAGTATTATTTTGGTTTGTCTAAAATACACAACATCTTTTTGTAACTGAAACAGGATCTCCTCTTCCCTTCCCCCATTTCCTTTGTTCCCCTCCTCCCTTGTGTATACATGCACACACACACACACAGACACACACACACAATGTGATCTTCAAAATACATAACGAAAGCAGGACCTGGAAACTCAAAACACAGCGTCATCTTTCTGTTGAAACTGTGCACAGCAATGCAGAGTATTCTTATATTTTCCCCACCTTTCCCTTTCACTTTTCTCGGCATTGTCCAGGGAGATTGACAAAGGATGGAGACCCAGGCTAGGAGGCCCATTTATGATGCTTTGACTCCATTACAGGCTCAGCTGAGGACACATCTGGAACCCATTTCCTGCCGGGGTGGACGGTGGATGCCGGGCTGCAGTCAGCACTGAGCAGAGTCTCTCTTGTCAGGCTGTCGGCTGCCACCCTGGCCAGAGCCTGAGAAGGTGGCTGCTAGTGAAAGTGTTTATGTGTGTATGTGACCACAGGTATGTGCCCTCAGTGGCAGAGCCCCTACTCCATGTTGTACATCCTGGCAGGCAAGTGGGACGTGGGATGGAGCCAGAGGGAGTGTCCCCGAGGTTTGGATGTCACCATCAGGAGAAGAAGGAGTGTCCTGGGTGTGGAATAGGATTGTGGCATTTCTTCTGGATTTGGGCTGGATGAAGCATTTTGGGAATGACACTTCCTCCACAGTTAAGTTCAGTTATGGTTTTGTCCAGTATTAGGGATGAGGGAAAGTGTGTGTTTGGGGGGTGCTAGCCTGTCTCTTAGTGACAAGTCCTCAGTTCCCTGCACTGTGAAGGCAGTTTCTGGATGAAGCAGCCACCCCTTAGCAAAGGCATGACTGTGGTCATGTGGAGATGGTCTCCTCCCTGCCGGCCAGAGAACTCTGAGTTTTGGCACATGCAATGAGCTTCAAGAGAAATCTTCCCACAGATCGGGATGACATCTGTGCTTGGGGAAGCCCACTTGGTAAGAACACTCTTACCTCTTCCTGAATGTTCCAGGGAGAAAAGGGCTGTGGAAAATAATCTGACTGGTATTGTTAGATGTTATAGGGTCCCCTGCAATGTGTTGGGCAATATGAAGAACACCAAAGTGATATAAGTCACAGGGTTTATGTTTCGTTGTCATTTTTTTTTTGCTTTTTGCCTTTTATCTTGAGCAGCTTCAAGCTCAGCGGGGTGGGAAGGCTGAAAATGAAAAGTCTCTTTGTGACCTTCCTCAGATGTGCATGTCTTTTGGGGGGTTTGCCCTCGGGATGTTAAAGCCTTTCCCCCTCCTTATTCTGTGCATTTTCCATTTCCAAGGTCCCAGCACTCCTGGTGGTACAGTCACTCCCAACTCAGGATCTCTTAGTCACTAAACCCATGTATCTGTCACTTGATGTCCCTGGACATCTCCCTTTTTTCCATCTATGCCTTGAGTGGGAATGTCCCACAGTGGGGGCAGCATCCTCCTCTTCCAATTTACGCTTTTTGGTTACCCACCTATTAGCCCAAGGTAAAAATTTCAGAGGCCTTTTTGAAGGCCCTTTCTTTCTCAATCTAAAATAGGATACACAGTCATGTCCTTTTAAGTTTTGCTTTCAGTGTATCTCCTGAATTCATTGCCTCTCCTCCACTTCCAAAGCTTTAGTTGAGGTCTTCAGCATCTCTCTGTTGGACTATCAGAGAAGCCTGGCAGTGCTCAGTACCATGAGATCAAATGTTTCCTTTTCATCAGAGAGATTCTATAGCACCCCCTTTAATACCCTGAGAAGAAATTCAGAAATGACATAATCTACTGGAACATATATTTTGAAAATTTATATAGATCCCAAACTTTAATGAACAGAAAACTAACAATTAAAGAAGTTTGTAATAACATGATACATGCTTCAGCACAAGAAGGCATGGCATACCCTGAAACACAGAACTAAGTGTTCAGTTACTGCACCTGTAGGAAGAATCATCAGGGACGTGACAACTACAAATGTGTCCAAGGGAAGGCTCAGATATTGAGAGCGATGTTGCTGCTGGGGACATATTTTCCAATAAGGTGAAAACTCATGGTAAAGTTCTGAACCAAACAAAGTACAATCTTTCCTTAATTTACAGGTGTGAAGTTTGCATCCCTGGAAAATTTAGTGTATATTAAAATCATGCCAAAAAGTCCTTTCGTTTTTATATGTAAATGTCTAGCAGGACATTTAAAATAGTGCAGGACACTGGACCATTCATCATGGGAGATGACATGTAGCCCCCAGTCATTGCAATAGCTGACAAACCCCTCCACAAATTTCCAAAATGTACCTTAGCTATTGGTAGTATTTCCATTGTGAATCACTGTACTGCCTTAATTTATTTATATTAATTTTTACTTATACAGGCAATATTCAACTATCTTTCCTTGTGAAAAATGAAGGTATTACAGTTGAAAGTAAATCTCCTTTGATTTCCACACCCACCTGGTCTACCTTACCCTCATCCCAGAGGTAACTATTGTTAATTGCTTAGTATGTATCATTCCAGAAACTTTTACTATATATTAACCTACAATTTATGATCCCCTAGAACATCTATGGTACCTTTTTTGAGTTGAATGGTGTCCTCTTAAAATTCACATATTGAAGTCTTAGCCCCCAGTACCTCAGCCTGTGATCTTACTTTGGAATAGGGTAGTTAGACATATAATTATTTAGGTTAAGATGAGGTCATGCAGGTGTAGGGTGGACCTCTAATTCAATATGACTGGTGTTCTTATATAAAGGGAAATTTGGACACAGAGACAACACACAGAGAGAATGCCATGTGCCGATGAAGGCAGAGATGGAGTGATGATTTACAAGTCGAGGAACGCCAAAGATTGCCAGCTAACCACCAGAAGCCAAGGGAGAGGTATGGAGCAGACTTTCCCTCCCAGCCTCAGAAGGAACCAACCCTGCCGACACCTTGATCTCAGACCTCCAGCCTCCAGAACTGTGAGACAATACATTTCTGTTGTTTAAGCCACTCAATTTGTGGTACTTCATTATGGCAGCCCTTGCAAATGAATACAGTCCCCTTTTTATGTTAAGTAAGAGATGAGAAACTATCAGAATTAAGATGGGCTGAGGAGGATGAAGACTGGAGGCTGCTGCAGGTTGGATGAGCTAGGAGGTCCCCTCTTTGGAGATGTCAGTTGGGCTGGTCCTGGACGGATGAGCATACTGCATAGACCTGCGTACAAAGTGTGCCTTTCCCGTGAGCCCTATCTCCCAACAAAAGACTCATCTTGTAAATTAGATTTGCAATCAAGTTGTTTCTGTCAAAAAGGAAAAGTGGTAATTAGCATTGAGACTTTTTTCCAAGCAGTTTGTTTTAGAAATGAAAAACACTGAATAACTCAAACTGTACCCCAGAGCATGACAGAATTTTAACTGGCTGCATTTTATAGCCTGTGTGACAGGGAGCAATGTGATCTCCACCTCATTCTGGATCGTTCTCTACACCTTGCATATGTATGCATGGTGAAATGAGTTCTAAAACACAGCTTGAGATGTAGTGCGTGACATACCACCTATATAAATGAAATGAATAGTTCAAAATCACGAGCACTGAAAGAAAAAGCAGACCTTTAAATATCCAGTTTCATAAAGTAATGCATTTAGAAATAATTTGCAAACTGGAAAAGCAATTAAAAGGGTCCTTTTATTCCACTGTGCCATGTGTCACAACCTTTAAGATTTAATGAGAGTTGCTCATTGAGTCTAGGATTTAGCCAAAGACATTTGGCTTGAGCAAAAACTAAGAAAAGCACTGCTAAAATGATTATATTCAATTTAGTGCCTTCAATACTGCCAGTGATGCCAGATTATTCTGAAAATAGGGCTTGTGAAACCTGAGTATTTTGTAGTATTTCACCTTGAAATGTCTACAGGAATATTTCTGTATACTTTAAAAAATTTATATTCTAAATGGAAATTTCTGAATATCAAAGAATTCGATAATCCTTTGTTTCTATTTTAACACATAGAAAATTTGTTAATTTTCTACGTGTTAAAATAGTTTAAGATAATAGATGCCTATATTATTTTGCTCTTCATTGAAAACAAGTATTTTTGTGTAAAAGCAATACAGAAATATATATTTTACTGTAGAATTGCACAATTTTCTATGCCTGAGATAATTGAGACGGGAAATTGTTTATAGTTCTACCAACATAACACTGTGAAATTGACAAATTTTTTTATTGGAGTATAGTTGATTTACAATGTTGTGTTACTTTCAAGTGTACAGCAAAGTGATTCAGTTATATATATATATATATATATATATATATATATATATATATATATATATATATATATCAGTATATATATATATACTTTTTCAGATTCTTTTCCATTGTAGGGTATTACGAGATATTGAGTATAGTTCCCTGTGCTTTACAGTAGGTCCTTGCTGTTTACCTATTTTATATATAGTAGTATCTGTTAATCCCATACTCCTGATTTATCTCTCCACCCTACCCCTTTGGTAACCATACATTTGTTTTCTATGTCTGTGAGTCAGTCTATTTCTGTTTTGTAACTAAGTTCTGAAATTGACAATTTTTACATTGGCTTTCTAGGCTCATCTAAAATATAAACACTTCTTTTAAAATTTTTGTTTAATAGTTTTGGGTGTCTTTTAACAATGCAGCTAGAATATTATGAAAGTACTTAGTACTTCCCGTATGTGTATTTGTCATCTACGAGATTGTTTGGAATAAGAAAGCAGTCTTGCCAATTCAGCAATCTAATCACCTAGTGCTCTAAAGGAGCATTAAATATTTTACCCACTTTAGCTGTCTGAAGGGAATGATTAGTTCTGTCATCGTGTGACACCACTGAAGTTCTCTGAGAGGCTGACAGGAACAAACAAACCCCACTCCAGCTGTAGCAGTTTTCTGTGTGCAGAGTCTGTTACTGAGAGCACGTTGTATGCTGCTCTTCATAATCACAATTAGCTCTGATCAAAGCCCTTGAATGCTTTCTGGATAACGTGTTTAACAGCTCAAGATGAGCTCATCACTTCGTCTCCTTTGCCCAGACATCCGCAGATTCCCCTGGCTTTCTCTGGCTCCTCTGCCTGCAAAGCTCTTCTGCCTTTTCCATCTCGCCTTCCTTCTCATCCTTTATGCCTTCAGCAACTTCCTCTCTGCCTCAGCAAAAGCTTTCTGGGCCTTCTGCACCCTAGGGCAGAGACCCCACCCCCACTATTACCTCTCCTTTGCACATCACAGTTGTAATGCCACGTTGATTTATGTGACCATGTGACTAATGTCTGTCTTTACCTGGGGTCTGTAAGCTCATAAGTGCAGGGGCTTTGTTTGATTTTGCTCCCCTGATATCTGGTGGAGTGCTTGTCACATAGTAGGCAATTACTAAATACTCTTAATAAATATTGATGAAAAAAAATGGGTGGACCATTACTAAAAAGTTACGTAGTAACCATTTTCAGTTTTAAAACATTGTATTAAGAGATTACTATTATAAAAAAACAGAATGTTCTGCCAAATACCCACTTGTGCCCCCTCAAAACCAGCCATGTGCTCAGTGGACTGACCACAGACCACAGACCACTGTCCTCAAGGGCAAAACGCATGGGATTCTTTTAACAATCTTGAGCACTTCCACATTGAAGAAGCCCGTTAGTTCAGTACATGTGAGTAAGGCCTTGTAGAAAAGGGAGTTCAGATGTTGATTTGCTTTTGCATGTTCTTCATTCATTCAAAACCATGAATTGGTGCACTTGTTATGAACTAGGACACGGCAGTGATGGAGGCAGATGTTTTCTCTGCCTTTGCGGAGCTGGCAGTCTCCAGTGCTGTTCTCAATGTGGTTCTAAACTGTTTGCCTCAGAATCACCAGCGTGGTTATTAAAACGTAGCTTCTCGGCCTCCACTGCAGACAGACTAAAATCAAATATTTCAGAATAGGACTGGAGAAATCTTAAACTGGAAGAAATTCCCTCTGTCACTCTCACTGACACTGGAGTTCAAGGAGGCCCAGGAGGGGCATTTATGAATGCAATGTCCATCACTTCTGCTTCTCCTGGGGTAGGTTGGAACCCTATTGCCCAAAATTCTGGTGAAGCTTCATCTAGTTCTAAGATGCCTACTGTTCCCTGAGGCAGAGTGGTGGCTCATAATTGCTTGGTGTGTCTCCTGGTTTCTTACAATCATTGTCTGCATGAGGATTCCTTTAGTTGGTAGGCCTGGTGACAGCTGAAGCAGGGAGATTTTAGTGACCCAGAGGATGGACAGGCCTTCCTTAGCCACTGGCCCAAGCTGTGTGATCCTGGGTATTTCACTCCACTGCTCTTAAGAGGCTAACAGAATGAGGACTAACAACTTTTTGCCATAGACTGAGAAGACTGTAAAATTCCTAAAACAGGACCATTTATTTAATAAGTACTTAATGTTGATTCCCATTAACATTATTAACTGGGAAAGAGCTAATGTTTCCTGAACTACAAAAGAGAAGATTAGACTAGAAGGCTTCTAAAGTTCCTTTTTCCCAAAAAACTGAGAGCATAGAATAAAGGTAATAAAACAACCTCACCCGAAGATGCTATGTGAGAGGACATGCTAGGGACATTTCTACGACCACTGTCACTCCTGCTGACATCCCCACCATAGCAGGTATGGCAACTAGAACTTCATATCTGCCACGGTCCCAGCAAGAAAGAAAAGTTCACCCTGATGGTTCAAGTAAAGAGACTTAATCTAGGCTCTACTTGCAGAGAAGGAAGATGAAGGGCACCAAGAAGAGATGCTGAGAAACCTAGAGACCCGTAACCGCAGGACGCCGTTACCACCTCCTTAGGACCGGACGGTCCTGGGAGAAGAAACAGCGCTATTGGAGTATTGGAGCCCACTGAGAGCTGGAGGAAAGACGTGGCTCCTCCACCGAGAACAGTGGTCACGGAGAGATGCAGACGGTGCCAGAGATGTGGCACCACACAGAGCGGAAAAGGGGGAGAAATGCTCGGACTCCTCTCTTCTCTCACCCTCCATGCTCCTGAGAGTGCCCCCTGCTGGCTGAAACCAGGCAGAAGCCCGCGGGGGCGGGGGGCGGGGAGTGGGGCAGCCGCTGGCAGCGGAGCCCAGCTGTTGAGCCTCAGGAGAAAGAGGCTGCGAACAGGTCGGGGGGAAGGGGTGGGGGGTGGAGAATAACAGCGTATATCCTCGCTCAGGTGTTTATATGGAGAATATGTCCTTCTTGAAAGACTTTTCTTAGACTTTCATATACTAAGCACAGAATAGGATCACAGCGGACTCACTGGAGAGCACTATTTTTGATCCTTTTCACAAGCCTGAAAATAATCCAGAATTAGAAACGCACAGGGCAAATCAAACGTGTGTAAAGGTCATTGATAGTGCCTCTATTTTTTTTTTCTTTTTAAATCTATCTTGTTTCAAACTGCACTTGAGGCAGACGTATATTATTGCTGTATCCAATTTTCTCTTGAGAATCTTTATCTCTTGCTATTTTTCTTCCTACTGACCATGTACTGACTCAAGAACATTTTCCCTATAGTCAGGCAGGAAATGGGAGAAAATTAAAAAACAGAAGTAACACATAATCTTTTTTCAGGATATTCTGATAATCTGTGGTATTCACCTCCAATGCTGATTTGAGCACACAGTAAGTTGTTAGGTGTATTCTTTCTTAGCATTTTAAAAATAACTCTTAAGAATGAAAGGAGCTATTCTCCTATCTAAATAGTCTAGGGGGACTTTTGTCATCTCCTGTCGATAGTACATCTATGAAGCATAGTTGGTCTTTCATTTGGCAGCTTCTAGCTAATCCTAAGTTTCTCAGAATGATATGGGAATTTGATGCCAAATAACTCAGGGATGGAGAGGTTGTCACTTTTTTGGTTTTGCTTCTGTACAACATAAGCTGAGAAGCACTAAGGCCTACAGGGAGAGGGAGGGTGCAAAAAGAACATGGTCTGAAGGTAGACCACGAATGATCCAAGGGAGGGGTTGACTGTCAGTGTTCTCTTTGGGTCAGGGGTGAGGTGACTGGTGAGCTCAATGTCCAGACCCCTTGTAGAAAGAGCTTTAAGCAACCCTTTGTAGCCTAATATCTTGGGACAACTACTTAGGGCCCATTGACTATACTGTCAGAGCGTCTGAGTGCTACCCAAGTATGTAAACTGACCACCATGTCAAACAGATGCCAAGCTTCTCTGCTGGGTTATGAATTTCAGTGCAGGCTTTTAGCACCATGACATGGTTTTTTGATCATGTTCTAACACCTGAATAATCGGGACTGATCTCCTAAAGGAAGAAATCTTTTGCTAACTGCTGAGTTCATACCAACACAAGTGTGCTTCTATTTAATCAAAGCTACTGACATCTTTTCTTTGGAGATAAGTTAGAATTAAATCTAACTTCATCTCTAAGTTATTAAATTCCATACATTAATAGTTTAGGAAATCATTAACTTTTAAGGCAGAGAATTGAATAATGGGGACAGGGTGAATCCTAAAACCTCATTGCATCTGTTGTGTGCATATGACACAGGCTGCAAGGGCTTCCCAAGGTTTCCCTTTCTCCTGTTTAATGATTTTGAAGCATTTTCATAGAATTTTCATAATATTGGTGAGATATAGTAGGAAAAGCACAAAGTTTAGGGGAGAAGACAGATTTCCAGTTGCTGATGCTGACCTGTGGCAAGTCACCTCATCTCCGTGGGTCTTACTTTCTTCACCCACAGAACAGACTTGCTGTGATGGGCTGTGGGCTCTATCAGACTCAGGCACTGGGAAGTGAGAGGGCAGTTCTAGGTAGTATTGAAGCTTCCTCAGTTCTGGTGATGAGGCCCCACTGACTCACAGCAAAAGAGCATGAGGTGGTCAGAATCAAGTGGTCAGTGTCAGATGAATTGTTCCCTGCTCCGAAACCTTCCCAGACTCATTGTCCTTGAAGGCATAAAGTCCAAATGCCTCAGTGTAATACTGATGACCTCCTTCCTCCAGCCACACCTGACTCTCCATTGCAGCTGGACCAGTAGTAGTAGCTCCTTCAACCAATTGCCTGCCTCACTGTCTCCCCATCACCCCTCAAAAGAGCTCATGTTTTTTTTCTGCTGTCCAGAACACATTTCCCTCTGCCAGTCCAAATGCTACCCACTCCATTTATAGACTTGAACTAGCTCACTTTCCCAGCTGCCGGTTCCTTGAGGGGTAATGCTATAGGAAGGGAGAGACAAGGGAGCTGACATTACCGACCACCAAGGAATGGTATATTTGTCATCCTTTTGTCCTCATCCCCGCCCTGCAGTTGGTGCCATCCCCTCATTGTACTTATGAGAAGGATGAGGTTCAGAGAGGCTGAGTAGCTTGGCCAAGTCACACACTACTAAGCGGCTAGTTTCAGAATCAAGTCCAGGTCTGTGCACTACTTCCTGCTGCCTCCCTTGCCTGCAGGAGGGGTGCAGCTCTTCTCTAAGGATGATATACGTAAACCAGCATTTCTTTACTGATACAGCTGGAGAGGCCTTCAAATCCTCTTCCGCATCAAATGGTTATCAGAGGACATTAGTTCCTTTGTAAACATTTGCCAATAATAGATGCCTGAACATAATATGCAGGCAGTTTTCATTTTTTGGAAATAAGGTAAAGGATTTGTGATTATTTTTCTAAAGCTATATAATGGAGGAATAGTTAATTTTGTTCATATTGAAACCTACTAATGAGTCGTTAGGGTTTATTTCAAATGATCTGGCAGCCACAGTTCAGAGAAATAAATTCCACATAATCTTATTACCAATGTAATTTCTTGGAATGTAATTGGCAATGCCTGATTTTAGAAATAGGTCTATTTGAGGGACTCTGTTGGTGACAGTAGCTAGCACTTCTTCACGTGGAGTGAAACTGGCCCCATGGAAGCAGGTGGGTTGCAGCTGTGTCTCCCGCTGAGGTTTGGAAGGAAGGTGAGCCAGCCTTCCAGGCTGCATGTTGGAAACGAGGCATTTCAGAACTTCTTGAGGATAAACTAAACTCACACCAGGCCGCACCCGCACCAGATAAGAAGTTACCAAATCCTGACAGTCTGTTAGAAAAGCTCCCAGAGATCTGTAGCCACGGTGGTTGAGTTTTTTTTCTTTTAAGCTGCCTGAGGTGATGATGACGCATTGCAAGGTTAATGCATTTCACCTTTTACCAAAGCTGCAGCCAAAATATTTCTCCACCTTTATGACTCACCTTTTTCCCAGGCCTGTTAAATTTATAGGAGTTTAGAGAAAATACACAGGGAAGGCTGTGGCAGTCCCCATCGCCTGCCTGTTGAGCACGGTTGTTCAGTGGCGACCTGGAGCTCCTGTGTTTCCCAAGTTCAGGTTTAACTTGGACCTCAGGCCACCGAAGGGTTCCAATGGAAAATGCACTCCAACTTTTAGAAAGCTGCCTTTCCAGTTTCAAAGTCATAGAATTTCTCTGGTTACTATGAAACAAGAGTCGACATGATAAAAAAGAGGATCTATTATGAATCAGCCAGGGAATATTTTTAATTGTGGGGGATCAATAAGTCTAAGTCTTGAAAGGGCCTTTCAATGTCCACTCCACTCTAGCTTGGCTGTGCCTCCCTAAACTTGACTTCTACCAATTTCCTACATTTATTCTTTGCTTCAGCCAACTGTCCTTCTCATATACTGGAAGCCTCACCACTGTACATTTGGCCTTTTCATCTTTGCTTATGATCTCCTTCTCACACCTGTGATTAGAACGTCCTTCCTTCTTCAAATCCATTTATCTAAACGTTAACCTTCTTTCCAGGCTCCAGTTAAATCCTATTTCTTTTGTGACATCTTTCTTGATAAAAATTGGTTCCTCCCCTTAGCTTCTATAAGTGTTCTCTCTTACTGCTTTTAAGAGCCTTTCTTTGCTAGTGGTTCTGTAGCTTCAATATATCTAAGTGTAGATTTCTTTTTATTTACTTAGCTTGTGATTCATGTCTTTCATCAGGTCTAGAAAATTCTTAGGCTTTGTTTCTTTGAAAACATTTTCTCCTCTCCTCTTTTTCTTTTTTTCTCTACTACTTCTTTTTCTGGAACCTCTATTAGATATGTATTGGGGCTTCTTATACTTCCTCTCAACTTTCATTACCTCTCTTTCACATTTTCCATCTCTTTCTGTTCTGCATTCACTATAATTTCTTTGGATTTATATTACAACTTTGATATTGTCTAATCTGCTGTTTAACTTTCCCACTGAGTTTTTTTTTTGTTTTTTTTTTTTAAAGATTGATTGATTGATTGATTGATTGATTGATTTCTATGTTGGGTCTTCGTTTCTGTGCTAGGGCTTTCTCTAGTTGCGTCAAGCAGGGGCCACTCTTCATCGCGGTGTGCGGGCCTCTCACTATCGTGGCCTCTTTTGTTGCGGAGCACAGGCTCCAGACGTGCAGGCTCAGTAGTTGTGGCTCACGGGCCTAGTTGCTCCGTGGCATGGGGGATCTTCCCAGACCAGGGCTCGAACCAGTGTCCCCTGCATTAGCAGGCAGATTCTCAACCACTGTGCCACCAGGGAAGCCCTCCCACTGAGTTTTTAAAAAAAAATTTATTGAGATAAATTTTACATGAATAATTTACAAAAATGCATACGATTTATGCATATAAGCTCAACCATTTAAAATTTACAGTTCAATGTGACTTTTAGCAAATTTACCAGTTGTGCAGACACCATCATAAACTAGTTTGAGAATGTTTCTATCTTGCCATAAAATGGCTCATGAGCATTTAGAGTTAATCGTTATTCCCACCCCCAGCCCTAGGAAACCACTAATCTATTTCTGTCTCTATAAATTTGCTTTTTATGGACATATCATATAAATGGAATCATACAATATGTGGTCTTTTGTGTTTGGTTTCTTTTACTTAATATACTGCTTTTGAGCTTCATTTATGTTGTAGGTTGCATCAGTAGTTGGTTCTTTTTCATTGCTGAGCAGTATTCCATTGCATGGATGTATCACGTTTTATTTTTCCTTTCATCTGTTTCCACTGAGTTTTCAATGTCAAAGACTACATTTCTTCCAATAAGTTCTATCTGATTCTATTTCAAGTTGGATTGGACAATTGCATTCGATCTAGTTGTTTTCTCTTATATTTATTTCATTATTTAACTTTATTTTAAACATATTTTCTAGTTAGCTTCTAATACTTCCGTAACCTGAAAATCTTAAGGATCTGAATCAGGTGCTTTGAGATTATGTGATTCATGTCTATTTTGCCTTGTTTCCTCTTATGTTTGGATTTTGAGCTGATATTTTATGGGACTCTTGTATGGTCTGGATTGAGGTTTCCTGGTTGGCACACAGGACAACTCTTTTGCAGGTTAATTTTTTGGTTTGGAGTTTCCTGGAACATGCTGTGGTGTAAAAATGAATACCAAACCTGTGAAAATGCAAGTCTGTGGTTAAAAATTCTCACAAAAGACTTTTTTTTCTCTCAAACTAGAGTGTAGGAGGAGACAGAAATGTTTTCTTGTATTCTGCCTTTTTTGATTTTCCTCACTGTTTTTTTTTTTCCCCCTTCACCTTTTCTCTGAGGGTTTGGTTATTTGATTATACGCCAGTGTCTCAGCTGCGACTCTCTGACTCATGCCGGTCCAAGTCCTTGACTCCTGGTCTTGGAGACATTAAAACTAGGACCTTACACTGTCCTCTGGGACACATGTTTTCATCTTACTCTTCATTTTTGGTGCCTTATTTTATATAGGCATGTAATCACATATGCATTTAAAAAAGTATGTTTGTTCTATTTTATTTAGAATTTTTGAGTGTTCTATAGCATGAGGTTTTGCAGGATATTCAATGTGCTTGGGAACACAGATGGACATAAGCAGCTGATGCTTATCAGACATCAGTATGTCCATATCTGTGAGTGCGTATATGTGCTTTTATATGTGAAATGTCAGTTGCTTTTCTAAAAATGTGAGCTAACTTACCACTAGATCCAGCATTAGTACCTGAACAGAGTAATGTATTTCTTTATAGGGATAAAGTATATTTTAAGATAAATTTTAAAGGTCACATTGAATGTTTCTACAGGGTCAATGGCTTTTTTGAGCTTCTTGACTTGTGGTGTACTCTACTACACAGTAAATTTCTAGAAAATAGTACCATAGTGATTGATGGATTTTATGGATTTTATGGAATGTTTTGCATCTTTCGTTTACCAGTTTTAGTAATAAAATGGTATGCATTAAAATTCACAAACACTTTTGTATCCTAAGGGTTGTATGGCCAAAAGAAATGATCTTTTCTAAAGATCTTAATAATATGGCACACTGGGAGCCATAGTCTTGTCTAAACCAGGGAACAGAGTAGTTATCTCCTGGCAGTTCATTTCCTCTCGAAGTTTCTGTTTTACGAAGGACATAAAACTATCTGACCTTGGAGGGAACCAAGGAAATTATATATTTCCCCAGGTTGTCAATGCCAACTAAAAACAATCTTGCATGTTAAGTGAAGGCTTAACAATATCTTCTTAAAGCCTAATTTTAAAGCTTCAGGTATCTTTTTTTGAAAGTGTCTATCTTATTTCTCTGAATTTCTTAAGAACTTCCTCTCCATTTTATCCACATATTAGTTTCATAGGGCTGCTGTAACGAAGTATTGCAAACCTGGGGACTTAAAGCAATAGAAATTTGTTCTCTCATAGTTCTGGAGCCTAGAAGTCTAAAATCAAGGTGTTGGCAGGGTTAGTTCTTACTAGAACCAGTTCTTACTAGAAGCTCTGCAGGAGAATGTTCCATGCCTCTCCCCTAGCTTCTGGTGTTTGCCAGAAATCCTTGTCAATCCTTGGCTAGTAGACACGTCACTTCAGTCTCTGCCTTTGTTTTCACATGATGTTCTCCCCTGTGTGTCTGTGTCTCCACATGGCCTTCTGATAAAGACAATAGTCATTGGATTAGGGTCCACTCTAATCTAATATGACCTCATCTTAATTAATTACAGCTGCAAAAATCTTATTCCCAAATAAGGTCACAGTCTAAGGATCCAGGTGGACATGATTTTTGGAGGGACACTATTTATATTTAACCCAGTACAGTTCAGTACTGTGGGCTGTGAGCTGGCAGGAAGAAGCATAGGCCCTGGAAAGAGGTGGTCAGCATTCCAGGCACCTTATCAACACTCTATGTATCACCTTCCAGTGGAGGTGTAAAGAGCAGCCTCAAAGACCCAGGGATCCCTAAATGTGGGGTTTCAATATAGAGGCCCTCAGAGAGAAATGTCTTCTTTATTGTGAAAAGCATTGGCAATTCACAGTAGTCAGATCTTGCTGGCTCCATCCACCTGTGCTGTCTGATAAGGATGGAGCATGCTTACAAAACATGAAAAAGAACAGAGCTTAACTGTAAAAGAAATATAGTTGGGGTTAACAGAAGGCTTTAATAAACAGAGAGACATTATTTTGCAAAGCTTACAGTCATCTTCCCTAAATCTTGAGGATTCCCAACATTCTCCTGGGCAGTTATGAATGTAAATGGAGCAAAACTGCCTTCAGCCACAACCCTCCACATCTTTCCCAGATTCCCCAGATCACACAGCTAAGAGCCCAGGGGTGCCTATAAATGTTTCCTTTAAAACACACACTCCCATCAAAACTAACCAGTGTTATTAGAAAGGAAGAGTAAAAATATTCAGATTTTCTTAAAACCCATGAGAACTTAAACAGTTTTAATTTTTTTGGCTGGATTGCTGCGAGCAGTAATGTTTTTCACCAAGGGGCATTAAATGCCAGATCTCTATTCTCCTGCCTTGTATTTTTGTCCAGGCTACAAACCAGCATCAGCTCTAGCTGCACAAACCTGTGGATTCCAATGAAGCTTCTTCACAGATGGGCATAACTCAGGTAAAAAAGGAGTTGCAGTGTGGAAGAGAATGCTTCTTGGAATTTATAACACTTCCTTACCTTGCTAACATTTTTAAAGAAAGTAATGTCTCACTGCCCAGGGGATTTTAGAGGAATTGTTGGCTACATACAAAAACTAAATAATATGAATTAATTTAAATTCCATAATAGGTCCCTGTGGTTGCTGCCTATCTTAAAGGAAGGATTAGAAGAAGGAAAACATTTCATTCTATTCACCAAACATTATAGTTAATACTATTTTGACATGAAATCTTTGTTGATCTAATGTATTAGATGTAATAGATTTGTCAAAGTAGTTCTTCCTACTAGAGGTCCTGATTTAAACCTCCTTTAAATCAACTTCAGTTGACTCAATATGCTTACCCACAATGATTTTAATTCTGTAGAAATAATTACTTGGCTTTCCACTCAAGCTTTACCTTTATCTGTGCCTTTAAAAAGTTATCAAAGCCACTGGTACTGCTATTACACCAGCTAGGCAGGAAAGCTCACGGAAAAAAACAGTGTGTGTTGATTGCATGGTTTCTTTTTAAGATTTGGGAATTTTCACATCAATGACCTGAAGCTATATTCCTGAGCTTGTTGGGCAGGCTTGCTGTTTCCTTTTTAAGCTCTGCAACTTCTCAATGTTAAAGCATCGGGTAAGAGGTACCACGTTACCTGAACTCATGATAGGAAGGGATGAGGCTAATGGTTACTCTCTTCTTTTTCCTAATAATCACTTCTTATTCTTAATCACTTCCTAAGGTTGAAGTCTAAGCATTTTTTAGTGAACAATATGTTTTGCTACTTTTCTCAAAATGAAAAAATGTTTTGTTTATGGTTGTTAAAATAATTCCAAAGTGTTAAAGCATTCCAACAATTATAGCAAAGTAATTAAAATATCCTACCCCCAAAAGAAAAAAATTTTAAAATTAAAACATCCCACATTGGGTCACTTTGAGAAAACTAGTGTTAATGTTTTATGGTACATACCCTCAGGTTTTTTTCTATGCAATACATGCATTGCATAATCTATCATATGCTTACAGATTATATTTATAAAAGTTGTATTATACTATTTATAGGATACACATAGTCTTCTTTTTTCACTCTGTGCTAGTTCATGCATATCTCTCAATATCTGAATACAGATCCTCATCATACTTTGAAACGGCCCCACAGTATTCTTTTATGCGTGAACTTTAACCAGTTTCCCCTTGGTAGACCTGTGATTTTTCTGTGTTACAAGCATGACATATATTTTGTGCATGTTATTTTCTTATCCACAGACAGTTTACATTTTGTGCAACTTGAACCAGTTGTTTGTTGTCTTACATGTCTTCCTCCCACTATAAATACATTTAACCATCCCCAACCAATCATTAGTGATCTACCGTTCTACAAAACTTAGCCTCAGCCTTGAAGAGTCAGCAGAAGGGGAGGTGGATCTGGGTACCACTTCCATCACTCCTTCTTACAGCTTACTGAGTTATTCTCCTTCTTACAGCTTACTGTAATATACATGTGTATCAATGGGTCCACACACATGTGCATGAATGCACATATATACATGCATATGCACACACACACCATATACAGGCATTCATATTCATGACTGTAAACATTTTAGGAAAATGAAGTTCTCCTTCCCTATAATGCTGACAAAATACATCCTCAAATATGCTGATTTTAACATTTTATAGATTGTTCCACATTTGGGTATTATCTTTGGAAAGTATGTTTCAAGTACCAATTCCAAATATGAAAAATATTTTGAGTATTCTGAAAAAATGAAAAATGGTAAAAGAATCATCTTTCAAGTTCTTCATTTTAGGGCCACATGCATTTAGTGCTATTGTTAGGGGAAAGTATGGTACCATGAAATACTATAGCATTTGTGCCGCAGATCACGAAATCCAACTCCTTACACCCTTCTCATTAACAGAATAGTGCAGTGATGACTTAGGTTTGCAGAGCACCGTGCTCACTTGCGTTTTGCCTTTTGTTGTTATAATAGTCCTAGGAGCTTGGCTGTGTTATAATCCACATTTCACAGATGAGGACCCTAATCCCCCAGAGGTAAATGACTTGTCCAAGGACACCTCTATCATGGGGCAGAAGAGTCTTGGAGTCAGACTCCAGGGTTCTTTTCATCTCATCTGCGTTTCCAGGGTAGGTGTTACTGGTTAATTTATAACTCCATAAAGTATTTCTGTTATGATGGTTTTCCCTTACTTCAGAGTTTGGGTCCATAAGCCCCATTTGGAATGAGATCATGTTCCTGTAAAACTTCTGTTAATAAAACTGTTCCACGATTGATTTGTTAAGGATCCATCAAGCATGAGTTTGCCTACTAGGTCCTGGGCATTTAAAAATGTTTCTAGGGGCCTGTTTAGGGAGAAAAGAAAGTTGTCTCTGACATGCTTTAATTTCTAATAACGTCATCACTGGGCTGGTGTGAGTGCTAGCTGTGCATGGCCCTTCTTGCTCCATTTCTGGCTGGACTCTCTAATTATCTCTAAAAAACCATCTCTCCCAGTTCTTTTATTCATCTATGCATTTTATTACAAAAATATAACAAATTATGCTTTAGAGGTAATCCTAAATCCTATATATGTTTAGCCATAATCACCGTTAGCATTTAGATATAGTTCTTCCATTTTTTTCCCCTGTCATGTCCAATTTTTTTTTTTTTTTTTAATGCCTGCATTTGCTTTTGGTTAGTTTGTTTTTAATCTTTTTACTTTTTAAAAAAAAGTTGAAGTATAGTTGATTTACAGTGTTATATTCGTTTCAGGTGTACAACATAGTGATGCAATATTTCTTATAGATTATATTCCATTTAAAATGATAAAATATTTGCTATATTCCCTGTGCTGTACATGGCATCCTTGTATTTTATTTAATTTATACCTAGTAGTTTGTACTTCTTAGTCCTCTTTCCCTATCTTTCCCCTAACTCTTTCCCTCATCCCATGGGTAACCACTAGTTTGTTCTCTGTATCTGTGAGTCTGTTTCAGTTTTGTTATATTCATTTGTTTGTTTTATTTTTTAGATTCCAAGTATAAGTCATAACAGAGTATTTGTCTTTCTCCGTCTGAGTTCACTAAGCATAATACCTTCCAGTTCCATCCATGTTTTTGTAAATGGCAAAATTTCATTCTTTTTTATGGCTTAGTAATATTCCATTATATGTATACATACCACATCTTCTTTATCTATTCATCTGTTGATGGACACTTAAGTTGCTTCCATATCTTGGCTATTATAAATAATACTGCTATGAATATTGGGGTGCATATATCTTTTTGAATTGATGTTTTTATTTTCTTCGGATATATACCCAGGTGGGGAATTACTGGAACATATGGTAGTTACTAATTTTTGAGAAACTACCATACTGTGGAAGTAGTGGCTGCATCAATTTACATTCCCACCAACAGTGTACCATTGTTTCCTTTTCTCCACATCTTTGCCAACATTTATTATTTGTTGTCTTTTTGATGACAGCCATTTGTGTGAGCTAATATATCACTGTGGTTTTGATCTGTATTTCCCTGATGATTAGTGATGTTGAACATCATTTCATGTGCCTGTTGACCATCTGTATGTCTTCTTTGGGAAAATGTCTATTCAGGTATACTGCCCACTCTTAATTAGGTTTTTTTAAAAAAATATTGAGTTGTGTGAGCTCTTTATATATTTGGATATTGACTCCTTACCAGATGTATTACTTGCAGATATCTTCTCCCATTCAGTATGTTGCCTTTTCATTTCATTGATGGTTTCCTTCACTGTGCAAAAGCTTTTCAAGTTTAATTAGGCATCATTTGTTATTTTACTATTTCCCTTGTCTGAGGAGACCGCTCCAAAAAAAGTATTACTAAGACTTAAGTTAAAGAGTGCACTGCCTATATTTTCTTCTAGGAGTTTTATGGTTTCCAGTCTTTCCATTTAGGTCTTTAATCCATTTTATTTTTGTGTATGGTGTGAGAAAATGTTCTGTTTTCAATCTTTTACATGTAGCTGTCCAGTTTTCCCAACACCACTTATTGAAGAAGCTATCTTTTCCACATTGTATATTCTTGCCTTCTTTGTTGTAGATTAATTGACTGTATGTGAGTGGGTTTATTTCTGGGCTCTCTAGTCTGTTCCGTTGATCTATGTGTCTGTTTTTGTACCAGTACCATACTGTTTTGATCACTGTAGCTTTGTAGTATAGTTTGAAGTCAGGGAGCATGATACCTCCAGCTTTGCTCTTCTTTCTCAAGATTGCTTTGGTTATTTGGGGGTCTTTCCATGTACATTTTAGGATTATTTGTTCTAGTTCTGTGAAAAATATCATGGGTATTTTGATAGGGATTGCATTATATCTGTAGATTGCTTTGGGTAGTATGGACATTTTAACAATATTAATGCTTCCAATCCATGAACATGGAATATGTGTCCATTATTTGTATCCTCTTCAATTTTCTTCATCAGTGTCTTATAGTTTTCAGCATATAGGTCTTTCACCTCCTTGGTTAAATGTATTCCTAGGCATTTTATTCTTTTTGATGCAGTTTTAAATGGGATTGTTTTCTTACTTCTTCTGATTGTTCGTTATCAATGTACAGAAAAGCAACAGATTTCTGTATATTAATTGTGTGTCCTGCAACTTTACTGAATTCATTTATTAGTTCTAATAGTTGTTTTGGTGAAGACTTTAGGGTTTTCTCATCTGCAAATAGTTGCAGTTTTACTTCTTCCCTTACAATTGATGTCTTTTATTTCTTTTCCTTGCCTGCTTGCTGTGGCTAGGACTTCCAGTATATGTCACATAGAAATGGTGAGAGTGGGCATCCTTGTCCTGTTCCTGATTTTAGAGGAAAAGCTTTCAGTTTTTCACCACTGAGTATGATGTTACCTGTGGGTTTGTCATAAATGGCCTTTATTATGTTGAGATATGTTTCCTGTATACCAACTTTTTTGAGAGTTTTTAAATCATGAATGGGTGTCAAATGCTTTTTCTGCATCTATTGAAATGATCATGTGATTTTTATCATTTGTTTTGTTAATGTGGTGTATCACATTGATTAACTTGTGGATATTGAACCATCCTTGCATACCTAGAATAAATCCAACTTGATCATGACATATGATCCTTTTTACATATTGTTGAATTCAGTTTGCTAATATTTTGTAGAGGATTTTTACATCTATGTACATCAGAGGTAATGGTCTGTATTTTCTTTTATAGTAGAGTCTCTGTCTGATTTTGGTATCAGGGTAATGGTGGCCTCAGAATGAATTTGGGAGTGTTCACTTCTCTTCAATTTTTTTGGAATAGTTTGAGAAAGATAGGTATTAACTCCTCTTTATGTTTGGTAGAATTCCCCTGTGAAGCTGTATGGTACTGAACTTCTGTTTGTTGGTAGTTTTTGATTACTGATTCAATTTCAATACTAATAATTGGTCTTTTCAGATTATCTATTTCTCCTCATTCAGTCTTGGAAGATTATATGTTTCTAGGAATTTATCCATTTCTCCTAGGTTGTCTAATTTGTTGGCATATAACTGTTTGTATGTTTGTATTCTGTGATATTTGTTGTAATTTCTTTTTCATTTCTTATTTTATTTGGGTCCCTTTTCTTTTTTTCCTTAATGAGCCTAGCTAAAGGCTTACCAATTTTGTTTATCTTTAAAAAAACAGCTCTTGGTTTCATTGATCTTTTCAATATTTTTTGTCTCTATTTTATTTATTTCCACTGTAATCTTTGTTATTTCCTTTCTTCTGGTGACTTTGGGCTTTGTTTGTTCTTCTTTTTCTAGTTCTTTTAGGTGGTACGTTAGGTTGTTTGAGATTTTTCTTGTTTCTTGAGGTAGGCCTATATTACTATAAACTTGCCTCTTAGAACTGCTTTTGCTGTGTCTCATAGATTTTGGGAAGTTGTGGGTTTTTTTGTTTTTTTTCATTTGTCTCAAGGTATTTTCTGATTTCCTCTTTTATTTCTTCATTGGCCCATTGGTTCTTTTTAGTAGCATGCTGTTTAGTGTCCATGTGGTTGTGTTTTTTCCATATTTCTTCTTGTAATTGACTTCTAGGTTCATACTGTTTTGGTCTGAAAAGATGCTTGATATAATTTCTAACTGCTTACATTTGTTGGACTTGTTTTGTGACCTAGTATGTGAACTATCCTGGAGAACATTTCATGTGCACTTGAAAAGAATGTATTTTGGGGTGAAATGTTCCGTAGATACCTATTAATTTCAACTAGTCTAATGTGTCATTTAAGGCCACTGTTTCCTTATTGACTTTCTGTCTGGATGTTCTGTCCATTGATGTAAGTGGGGTGTTAAAGTCCCCTATTATTATTGTATTATTGGCAATTTCTCCCTTTGTGTCTGTTCATATTTGCTTTACATATATAGGTACTCCTATAATAGTTGCATATATGTTTACAAAGGTTTTATCCCCTTCTTTTATTGATCCATTTATCATAATACAATGTCCTTCTTTGTCCTTTATTATAGACTTTGTTTTAAAGTCTACTTGTCTGATATGAGTATTGCTACCCCAGCTTTATTTTTGTTTTCATTTGTATGGAATATCTTTCTCATCCCTTCACTTTCAGTATGTGAGTGCCTTTAAATCTGAAATGAGTATTTTGTAGGCAGCATATAGATGGGTCTTGTTTTTCATCTAATCAGGCATCCTTGCCTTTTGATTGGAGCATGTAGTCCATTGACATTTTAAGTGATTATTGATAGGCATGTACTTCTTGCCATTTTGTTGCTTGTTTTTGTTGTTCTTCTCTGTTCTCTTTTTTTTTTCTTTTTAGTCTCATCCCTTGTGGTTTGATGATTTTGTTTAGTGTTGTCTGTGTTCCTTTCTCTCTAGTTTTTATGTATCTATTATAGGTTTTTGATTTGTGGTTACTATGGAGTTCATATATATTGACCTGTAACTATATTTATTTTAAATTGAGATTCACTTAAGTTCAAACACATTCTAAACATCTCTACATTTTTTACCCTGCCCCCATTTTCTGTTTTTGATGTCATAGTTTACATCTTCATGTCTATCCCTTAACTGTTTATTGTAGTAATAGTTTATTTTAATTTTTTAATCTTTTAATCCTTGTACTAGCTTATTTAAGTGGTTGAACCACAGCCTTTACCAGTGGGATTTTTTTCTTCCTCTAATTTCTTATTTCTTGTAACCTTTTCTTTTTCATTGAAAGAAGACCCTCTAACACTTCTTGTAAAGTCAGTTTAGTAGTGATGAGCTCTTAGCTTTTCCTTGTCTGAGAAGCTCTTTCTCCTCCTTCAATTTTGAATAATAGCCTTTCTGTGTAGAATATTCTAGGTTGTAGGTTTTTTTCCCTTCAACACTTTAAATATATCCTGCCACTCTCTTCTGGCCTATAAAGTTTCTGCTGAAAAATCAGTTGATAGCCTCTTGGGGGTTCCCTTGTATGTGACTCTTTGTTTTTCTCTTTTGCTGCCTTTAAAATTATCTATATATTTTAAACTTCTGTCATTTTGATTATGTTGTGTCTTGGTGTGCGTCTCTTTGGGTTCATCTTGTTTGGGACTCTCTGTGCTTCCTGTACCTGGATATCTGTTTCCTTCTTCAAGTTCAGGAAGTTTTCAGCCATAATTTCATCAAACACATTTTCTATCACTCTCTCTTCTCTTTCTGGGACCCCTATAATGTGACTGTTAGTATGCTTGATGTCTCAGAGGTCCCTTAAACCATTCTCAATTTTAGTAAAAAAGTTGTTCTTTTTGCTGTTTTGATTGGGTGATTTCCATTATTCTATCTTCCAGATTGCTTATACATTCTTCTACATCACGTAATCTGTTGTTAATTCCCTCTAGTGTATTTTTCATTTCAGTTAGTGTAATCTTCAGCTCTGACTAGTTCTTTTTTATATTTTATAGTTCCTTGTTAAAATTCTCACTGGGTTTATCTATTTTTTCCTTTTTCCCCAAGGTCACTTAGCATTCTTATTGCTATTGCTTTGAATTCTTTATCAGGTAATTATTTATCTCTGTTTCATTAGGGTTTTTTTCAGGGTTTTTTTTTTTTTACTTGTTCTTTCATTTGAAACATTTTATTTTGTCTCCTCATTTTACTTAACTTTCTCTGTTTCTATGAAATTAAGTGAGACAGCTACCTATCCCACTCTTGAAGGCATTCCTTGTGTGTCAGCGTCCCATGAAGTCTGTGTGCGCCCAGTGGCTTCGGTGGGAGGTCTGGATCTGAAGTGAGCATGGGCCCTGTCTCCCCCTCGGGTGTGCTGGTAGCCACTACCTTGGTGAGAGATAAGGCTGGAGTTGAAGCGGCTAGAGCCAGAGTCAGGTGAAAACAGGGGCTTTTCTTATGCTCAGTGGCTGTCACCACCTTATTGGGTGTGGGGTTTGGCCTGAGGGGCTGGAGCAGTAACCTTAACAGAGTTCCCAGGTGTGATGGCAGTTTCTGTCTTTGGTTTGGGGCATAGTTAGGGCCTGAGGGCTTGGGGCTGCACTTCTGTGTTGGTTTCACTCCCTCCTCCCCAGTTTGTGTGCCTTAGTTAGAGGCTGGGTCAGGGCCAGAGGGGTTGGTGTCACACTATTGGGCTGGTTTTGCTCCCTTCCACCATGTACCCTGTCAAGTACACTGGCAATAGCAATGACTGTCCTGGTCAGAGGCAGAGCCAGGATCCGAATAGGCTGTATTCCCTCCTAGTGTGTGTACTCTTGTTGGCAATGGCAGCCTCTGCCTTAGTAGGGAGAAGTGCTGAAGAAAGAAGGGCTGGTGCTGGCTGGGGGGTGATGCACTGGGGTGGTCCTGGAAAGCCAGCCAGAGCCCCAGGCAGTTTTCAATCTTCTGCTTCCAGGTGTGACTAGGAGTAAGCAAGTCTGAGTGTGAGCCCTTCAGGAATGGAGTCTTGGTTTCTTACAGCCCTCCAGTAAGCCCCACTGTTTTTCAAACCAGCTAAGGGGCTTCATCTTCCTGGTGTTGGACCCCAGAGCTAGGGTGCTTAATAGATGTCTTAAACCCTCACTGGGGATGATCTCTGAGCCTGTGACATACTCCTCTCCTCTTTTGTGTCCACTACTAGGGATGCGGGTCCCAACCAGATCGCTTCTCCTCTCCTCCTACCAGACTCTGTGGATCTTTTACAGCCTTGGTTGTAGATGAGCTGTCCTTCTAGTCTCCAAGTTGATTTCAGTGAGGGTCGTTCTATATGTAGTTGTAGTTTTGATGTGTTAGTGAGGGGAAGTGAACCCTGTGTCCTCTTACTCTGCCATCTTGATCTCTAATGATTTTGATGTGGTTTTAAAAATTTGGGTCATATCGTATTTTAAAACTTTGTGTCTTTTTTTTTTTTTGATTTTAAGTTATAAGCATTTCCCCAAGTCATTATGTAACTCAAAGTACATTCTTATGGTGGACTATTATGTATAAAAAATATTTAACCTTTCTTCTATTTTAGGCTGTTAAGGTTGTTTAAGCAAAACTGCAGTGATGAAAGTAGGTAAACCTGGATCATTTCTTGAAAGTTACTGGCAATTTACATTTCCTTTGGTGGTGTATGTGAATGTCTTTTTCATGGTCTCTTCTAAAAACCTCATTAGCTTTAAATGTTTCATTAAAAATCATTGCCAATTTTATAAGCAAAAATGGTATTCTATTCATTTATTGGGCATAGACCTGTTTGCTCTTCCAGAGTGTTTTAGGAGAAATTTCCAGCTTTCTTGCTTTGTGGCATTTTGCTTCTCTCTGTTTGGCCCATTTCCCTACCTCAGGGTGAAGGGAAGGCTGTCTGGGTCCAGGGACTGTTGGTGGAGGTGCTGACTTGCACAGTCTCTGTTCCTTGTCCCCTTGTAGGTTAGGAGAATGTCTCCCGCCTACAGCTCCTGGCCCAGCCCAGGCTCTATCCAGTAAGTTCTGCTGGACTGAGGAGGGGTCTTCTTTCCCTCTCTCTGCCTGCTCTTCTGACAAGTGGAAACACCCAGGTACACAATGAAACAATGCCTTTTCAGCATGTCCAGCTACTAGCCTATTCCTATAACATTTTACTTAGTAGGTCTACAGCTCCCTGGATGCACTGTACCACAGCTGCCTTTCTGCTAGCTTGTTTTGGGGGTAGGTATTGCATTTTTATTGATGACAAAGGCAGAACTAATTGGATGAGAAGGAGAGAAACAATCTCAAAAAAAATGATACTCCTACAATAGAAAGAGAGTTTTCAAGTTGCTTGACACTCTCGTCTTTCAGGGCTGACAGAAAGGGCACAAGCTGAGTCTCAGGCTCTCCTTTCAGGTGACAGGGTAGTCAGTTTCAAGTGGTCAAGAGTCATATGCTAGTCCACAGTGTGGGCTTAAGGTAATGGAAATCTTCTCTAATTCTGAGAGTAGGTTGGCCTCCAGTATCAGTTTTAATGTGAGATGTTTCTTCTTTCATTGGATATATCTTTACAGATGTTTTGATTGGAATGTCAGAAGGTTCTATGAGTGAATTATAACCATGCTCTTTAATTTTTTTAAATTAGAAGTTTCCACTTGTTTATTTTATTTTAATGGCAATATCTGCCATCTGGCACTACTATTTGTACAGACTGCATACCTTTATATGTTTCTCTTGCTTTTAAAATGAAGAGGGCTTTTTGCCACCCAGAAAACATGTCATTCATTCTCTTCCTATGTTCTGTAACAACATTTTGTACAGCAGATGGTTTTTCACACTCATTTCCTCGGAAGAACCTGCAACGTAAGAGAGAGAATTGATATTTTTTTCCTCCTTTGGAGCACCCATCATGTTCATTCACCTCCATGAAGGCCATTAAACTCCCTGGACAGTGGTCCTTATACTCTATAAGGTTTGTCTGGCCCTTATATACACCAGAAGGTAAATAATAATGCAACATTAAGCATCTTTGTTTCTTTAAAAAAAAAAAGATTTCGAGCTTAATGAGTGAAAATGGTACCTCTAATTCTAACTTTTCTCTCTCTCTTTGTTTTTCTAGCTGCGCCACGCAGTTTGCAGGATTCTAGTTCACCGACCAGGGATCTAACCTGAGTTCCTGGCAGTGAAAGCCTGAATCCTAACCACTGGACTACCAGGGAATTCCCTAACTTTTCTCTTTTTAATTACTATAATTTTGTCATTTTCATTTTTCATGTATTGTCTTGGAATAGAGTTCCAGTTTCCTTGTTTATGAAGCATGGTTTTGTTTTGTCTTTTTTATTTGTCCCAGGGAGTATTCTACCTTAAGTTCCTTATAACCTTCTCAGTTCCCAAATTATTTTCCTCATGCTCCATCTGGACAAACTGCATAACTTTTTCTAATCTTCTTGCAACATCTTACCTCTACTCAAAAGCTTTCCTTGATCCACCATACTTAAAAATACTCATAGTCTGATTTCTGTTCCCATTGCTCTTCTGATACTACTTTCTAAAAGGCCATTCCTGACATCCCACATCAGTGGAGTGCCCTAGTCTCCATCCTCCTTTACCTCTCTGAGGTGTTTGGTACTTGTCATCACCTCTGCTTCACCTGGAAGCCTTCTCTCTCTTTGATATCTGCGACCTGGATTCTGCTCCTGAGGGAGATCTATGACATAGTGAGAAGAGTCAGGGTTAAAAAAGAGTCAGTCAGGAGGAGTCAACATGGCGGTGTGGGAAGACGCTGAGTTAGTGTCTCCCCACAACTAGGGTGTCTGCCGGCCGCTGGTGGGGAGCCCTGATGCCCAAGGAGATGGGAGGAACCCCCAAGTGAACCGGTAGGATGTAGGTGGACTGAGGGGGGAGGAGAAGTGGAGGCCAGACAGGATTGGCACCCCTGAGGCCAGAGAGATCAGGACAGGCAGATGTGAGGGACCCTCCGGGAGGAGTGGAAGGGGAGCAGAGGGCGTTTACCCTGCCCACTGGGGAACAGGGAGCCTGCTGAGCTCCCAGTCACATCCTCTGCCTTCCAAGGGCCCCTCCAGGCTGCATGGGGCATAGGAGGGAGGCTGGGGAGATCAGGAGAGGCAGGCGGGAGGGGCCCTCCAGGACCAGAGCAGCTGGAGAGGAGAGGAGGGTGTTTGCCCTGCCCACTCAAGCCCAGGAAGCCTTCTGGGCTCCCAGGTGACTTCTCCCGCCCTCTGAGACCAGGGGTGGGGGCCATGCCTGGGCCCCATCTGTTCCTTTAGTCTAAGCCCCACCCCCTACAGCACCCAGGGCCTTTTCCAGCCCTGTTGGTCCTAAGCATAGGATCCACCCACCACCCAAACATCACCTTTGCTTAGGCCCCGCCCTCCACAGCCAAGGCCATTCCCACCATTTTTTTTTTTTTTCTTTTCCCTCCTCCTCTTTTGTACTATTGTGGTGCTGAGGTACCTCCCAGTTGTTGATTCATCTACATTTTTATTTTTATATTCTTTCTAACATACCTGTTAGTTTCCTAGTTTAATTTTATTTTTTACTTTGTTACTATTCTCTTTTTCTTTTCTTTTTTTTTTTTTTTTTGCCACCTCAGGTGGCTTGGGGTATCTTGGTTCATGAGCTGGGGGTCAGGCAAAGCTCCTGTGGTGGGAGCACTGAGTCTGAACCACTGGACTAACAGAGAAACTCAGACCCCAGAGAATAGTCATTGGAGTAAGGTCTTACAGAGGTCCTCATCTCAGCACCAAGATCCAGCTCTATCCAACAGCCTACAAACTTCCGTGTTGGAAGCCTCAGGCCAAACAACCAGTAAGACAGGAATACAATCCCACTCATAAAAAAAATTTAAAAATGAGATGCAAAAAATTATCTCACAGATGAAGGAGCAAGGTAAAAACCTACAAGACCAAATAAATGAAGAGGAAATACATAATCTACCTGAAAAAGAATTCAGAGTAATGATAGTAGAGATGATCCAGAATCTCAGAAATAGAATGGAGGCATGGATTGAGAAAATACAAGAAATGTTTAACAAAGATCTAGAAGAACTAAAGAACAAACAAACAGAGATGAACAGCAAAATAACTGAAATGAAAAATGCACTAGAAGGACTCAATAACAGAATAACTGAGGCAGAAGAACAGATAAATGACCTGGAAGACAGAATGGTGGAATTCACTGCTGCCGAACAGAAAAAAGAAAAAAGAATGAAAAGAATTGAAGGCAATCTCAGAGACTCTGAGACAACACTAAATGCACCAACATTCAAATTATATGGATCCCAGAAGAAGAAGAGAAAAAGAAAGGGTCTGAGAAAATATTTGAAGAGATTATAGTCAAAAAGCTCCTTAACATGGGAAAGTAAATAGTCACCCAAGTCCAGGAAGCACAGAGTGTGCCATACAGGATAAACCTAGGAAAAACACACCAAGACACATATTAATTAAACTAACAAAAATTAAATTCAAAGAAAAAATATTAAAAGCAGCAAGGGAAAAACAAAAAATAACATACAAAGGAATCCCCATAAGGATATCAGTTGATTTTTCAGCAGAAACTCTGCAGGCCAGAAGGGAGTGGCAGGTTATAGTTAAAGTGATGAAAGAGAAAAACCTGCAACCAAGATTACTCTACCCAGCAAGGATCTCATTCAGATTTGATGGAGAAATCAAAAGCTCTTTAGACAAGCAAAAGCTAAGAGAATTCAGCACCACCAAACCAACTTTACAACAAATGCTAAAGAAACTTCCCTAGGTGGGAAACACAAGAGAAGAAAAAGACCCAACAAACCCAGAACAATTAAGAAAATGGTAATAGGAACATACATATTGATAATAACATTGAATGTAAGTGGATTAACTGCCCCAACTAAAAGACACAGACTGGCTGAATGGATACAAAAACAAGACCCATCTATAGGCTGTCTACAAGAGACCCATTTCAGACCTTGGGACATATACAGACTGAAAGTGAGGGGATGGAAAAAGATATTCCATGCAAATGGAAATCAAAAGAAAGCTGGAGCAGCAATACTCATGTGAGATAAAATAGACTTTAAAATAAAGACTGTTACAAGAGATAGGGAGGGATGCTGCATAATAATCAAAGGATCCATCCAAGAAGAAGATATAACAGTTGTAAATATTTATGCACCCAACATAGGAGCACCTCAATACATAAGACAAATGCTACAGACCATGAAAGGAGAAATCAACCGTAACACAATAATAGTAGGAGACTTTAACACCCCACTTACACCAATGAACACATCATCCAAACAGAAAATAAATAAGGAAACACAAGCTTTAAATGACACAATAGACCAGATAGATTTAATTGATAGTTATAGAACAATCCACCCAAAAGTGGCAGAATACACTTTCTTCTCAAGTGCACATGGAACATTCTCCATGATAGATCACATCTTGGGTCACAAATCAAGCCTTGGAAAATTTAAGAAAATTGAAATTGTATCAAGCATCTTTTCTGACCACAACACTATGAGATTGGGAATCAATTACAGGAAAAAAAACTGTAAAAAACACAAATACATGGAGGCTAAACAGTGTGCTACTAAATAACCAAGAGATCACTGAAGAAATCAAAGAAGAAATAAAAAAATACATAGAAACAGATGACAATGAAAAGACAATGACCCAAAATCTACGGGACACAGCAAAAGCAGTTCTAAGAGGGAAGTTTATAGCAATTCATACTCACCTCAAGAAACAAGAAAAATCTCAAATAAACAATCTAACCCTACACTTAAAACAACCAGAGAAAGAAGAACAAAGAAAACCCAAAGTCAGTAGAAGGAAAGAAATCATAAAGATCAGAGCAGAAATAAATGAAATAGAAACAAAGAAAACAATTGCAAAGATCAATAAAACCAAAAGCTGGTTCTTTGAGAAGATAAACAAAATTGATAAACCCTTAGCCAGACTCATTAAGAAAAAAAGGGAGAGGACGCAAATCAATAAAGTTAGAAATGAAAAAGGAGAAATCACAACTGACACTGCAGAAATGCAAAGATTTTAAGAGACTACCACAAACAACTATATGCCAATAAAATGGACAACCTGGAAGAAATGGACAAATTCTTGGAAAGGTACAATTTTCCAAGACTGAACCAGGAAGAATTAGAAAATATAAACAGACCTATCACAAGCAATGAAATTGAAACCGTAATTTAAAATCTTCCAACAAACAAAAGCTCAGGACCAGACGGCTTCACAGGCAAATTCTAGCAAACATTTAGAGAAGAGCTAACACTGATCCTTCTCAAACTATTCCAAAAAATTGCAGAGGGAGAAGCACTCCCAAATTCATTCTACGAAGCCACCACCACCCTGATACCAAAACCAGAAAAAGATATCACAAAAAAAGAAAATTATAGACCAATATCACTGGTGGACATAGATGCAAAAATCCTCAACAAAATACTAGCAAACAGAATCCAACAGCACATTAAAAGGATCATATACTGTGATCAAGTGGAGTTTATCTCAGGGATGCAAGGATTCTTCAATATATGCAAATCAATCAATGTGATACACCACATTAACAAATTAAGGAATAAAAACCGTATGATCATCTCAATAGATGCAGAAAAAACTTTCGACAAAATTCAACACCCATTTATGATAAAAACTGTCCAGAAAGTAGGCATAGAGGGAACCTAACTCAACATAATAAAGGCCATATATGACAAACCCACAGCAAGCATCATACTCAATGGTGAAAAACTGAAAACATTTCCACTAACATCAGGAACAAGACAAGGATGTCCCCTCTTGCCACTCCTATTCAACATAGTTTCAGAAGTCCTAGCCATGACAATCAGAGAAGAAAAAGAAATAAAAGGAATCCGAATTGGAAAAGAAGAAGTAAAACTGTCACTGTTTGCAGATGACATGATACTCTACATAGAGAATCCTAAAGATGCCACCAGAAAACTACTAGAGCTAATCAATGAATTTGGTAAAGTAGCAGGATACAAAATTAATGCACAGAAATCTCTGGTATTCCTATACACCAACAACGAAAAATCAGAAAGAGAAATTATGGAAACACTCCCATTTACCATTGCAACAAAAAGAATAAAATACCTAGGAATAAACCTGCCTAAAGAGGTGAAAGACTTGTACTCAGAAAACTATAAAACACTAATAAAAGAAATTAAAGATGATACAAACAGATGGAGAAATATACCATGTTCTTGGATTGGAAGAATCAATATTGTGAAAATGACTATACTACCCAAAGCAATCTATAGATTCAGTGAAATCCCTATCAAACTACCAGTGGCATTCTTCACAGAATTAGCACAAAAATATTTACAATTAACATGGAAACACAAAATACCCCGAATAGACAAAGCAATCTTGAGAAAGAAAAACAGAGTTGGAGGAATCAGGCTCCCTGACTTCAAATTATAGCACAGAGCTACAGTAATGAAGACAGTATGGTACTGGCACAAAAACAGAAATATAGATCAATGGTACAGGATAGAATGCCCAGAGGTAAACCCAAGCACATATGGGCACCTAATTTATGACAAAGAGGCAAGAACATACAATGGAGAAAAGACAGCCTCTTCAATAAGTGGTGCTGGGAAGACTGGACAGCTACATGCAAAAAAATGAAATTAGAATACTACCTCACACCATACACAAAAATAAACGCCAAATGGATTAAAGACCTAAATGTAAGACCTGACACTATAAAACTCTTAGAGGAAAACATAGGAAAAACACTCTTTGACATAAACCACAGCAAGATCTTTTGTGACCAACCTCCTAGAGTAACAGGAATAGAAACAAAAATAAACAAATGGGACTTAATTAAACTTAAAAGGTTTTGCACAGAAAAGGAAACCATAAACAAGACAAAAAGACAACCCTCAGAATGGGAGAAAATATTTGGAAATGAAACAACAGACAAAGGATTAATCTCCAAAATACACAAACAGCTCATGGAGCTCAATATCAAAAAAACAAACAATCCAGTTAAAAAATGGGCGGAAGACCTAAATAGACATTTCACCAAAAAAAGACATACAGATGGCCCAGAGGCACATGAAAAGATGCTCTACATCACTAATTATTAGAGAAATGCAAATCAAAACTACAATGAGTTATCACCTCACGCCGGTCGGAATGGTCATTATCAAAAAATCTACAAACAATAAATGCTGGAGAGGGTGTGGAGAAAAGGGAACCCTCTTGCACTGCTGGTGGGAATGTAAATTGATACAGCCACTATGGAGAAGAGTATGGAAGTTCCTTAAAAAACTAAAAATAGAACTACCATATGACCCAGCAATCCCACTACTGGGCATATACCCTGAGAAAACCATAATTGAAAAAGAGACATGTACCACAATGTTCATTGCAGCACTATTTACGATAGCCAGGACATGGAAGCAACCTAAATGTCAATCGACAGATGAATCGATAAAGAAGATGTGGCACATATATACAATGGAATATTACTCAGCCATAAGAAGAAATGAAATTGAGTTATTTGTAGGGAGGTGGATGGACTTAGAGTCTGTCATACAGAGTGAAGTAAGTCAGAAAGAGAAAAACAAATACCGTATGCTAACGCATATACGTGGAATCTTAAAAAAAAAAAATAGTACTAATGAACCTAGTTGCAGGGCAGGATTAAAGATATAGACATAGAGAATGGACTTGAGGACAACGGGTGGGAGGGGGAAGCTGGGACGAAGTGAGAGTAGCATCGGCATATATACACTACCAAATACAAAATAGCTAGTGGGAAGCAGCAGCATAGCACAGGGAGATCAGCTCGGTGCTTTGCAATGACCTAGAGGGGTGGGATAGGGAAGATGGGAGGGAGGCTAAAGAGGGAGGGGATATGGGGACATATGTATGCATATGGCTGATTCACTTTGTTGTACAACAGAAACTAACATGGTATTGTGAAGTAATTATACTCCAATAAAGATCTATTTAAAAAAATAGTTAACACTGCCATTAACTTCTATCTGGTGCTGAGCAAGATGTGCATTTTAAAGCTTATCTTTTTGTAAAACTTGGCTTATAATATCTACCTCATAGATCAAATGAGATTATGCAGGTGAGAGCATTTTTATATCCTACTTTAACATCTATTCACTCAACAACTATGCATTTAGAGCCTTCTAAGGACCAGAAACTCACTGAGAATAAAGATGCAGTTGTGACTCTGTCCTTAGGAACTTACAGCTTCTTGGCGGAGTCAGTATGAGGCAAATAATTTTACAGAAAGATGTATAGTTGCAACTGTGATAAGTTCTGGAAAGGGAAAACATAAGGTGCTAGGAGAGGATTTAGTGGGAGGATTTGATCCACCCAATCAGAGAAGTATAAAGGGCTTCCCTGAGTAGTGACAACTGAATTGTGAATGATGTGTAGAGGGCAACTAGGTGAAAAGAGGAAAGAAAATGTTCTCAGGCAGGGCAAAGGCCCTGAGGAGGGAAGGAACCTAGCAGGCCCAGGGATGGAAAGAAGGCCACTGGGGCTGAAGTGCAGAGGGAGGAAGAAGGTGGTGAGGTAGGTGAGGACCAGAACTTGTGGGGATTTGTAGGCCATTGAATTTGGTATTATCCTAAGAGTGATGGGAAGCCGTTGGAATGCTTTTAGCGGTTGCATGCTGGGCATTGCCAGTGTCAGATATGTGTAGCTCAGATCTGACTTGCAGTGTGGAGGGGATTGGAAGAAGGTTACAGTGGATCCAAGGTTACTGCTTCTTATTCTTTCCTCGTAATGACTGCTCTTCCTTATCTTGACCTCTAAGTGTACTCCCTCCCTTCATGGTTTTTGGCCTTTATATCCTAATTTTTAAATTTTGTAATTGAAATATAGTTGATTTACAATGTTGTATTAATTTCTGCTGTACAGCAAAGTGATTCAGGTATACAAATACATACATTCTTTTTTATATTCTTTTCCATTGTGGTTTATCACAGGATATTGAATATAGTTCCCTGTGCTATACAGTAGGTCCTTGTTGTTCATCCATTCTGTATATACTAGTTTGCCTCTGCTAATCCCAAACTCCCACTCCATCCCTCCCCCACCCCATCTCCCTGTCAGCAACCACAAGTCTGTTCTCTGTATCTGTGAGTCTGTTTCAGTTTTGTAGATAAGTTTGTGTCATATTTTAGATTCCACATATAAGTGATATCATATAGTATTTGTTTTTCTTCTTCTGACTTACTTCACTTAGTATGATAATCTCTAGGTCCATCCATGTTGCTGCAAATGACATTATTTCATTCTTTTTTATGGCTAAGTAGTATTCCATTTTATATCTATATCTGTATCTATATCTATCTATCCATCTATCTATCTATCTATATCACATCTTCTTTATCCATTCATCTGTTGATGGACATTTAGGTTGTTTCCATGTCTTGGCTATGGTGAAGAGTGCTGCTGTGAACATAAGGGTGCATGTATCTTTTTGAATTACAGTTTTGTCTGGATTCTGTATCTTAATTTTAACCACTGGCTGGATATGTCTATCTGGCAGCTCAGAAATTTGAGCACATTCCCTTAGTCTCTGTAGATGGAGCCTAGGAAAATACCTTCAACTGTCTAACTACCTTGGCCCTCATATCCCATCAGTCACATACATACCTAGTGGGTGATGGTCAACCATAGCACCTGTGTAAAGACTTCCTGGTTCATCACGAGACTATCTTCCTGAGCCCCATCTTGGTCCTCAGATTTGCTCGGTTCCAGTCTGTCATATGCAGTGCTGCTGTCAGATCAGTATTCCAATAGGCACCTCCAATTTTGACTTTTCTCTGCTTAACCTCCCCAAACTCTTTACATCTCTTCTTCATTCTAGTCAAATGGGTTTATTCACCATCTCCTACTTTTCTACCTCCATCTGTAGATGCTATGTGTGTGCTGATGCTTTCCATCCCAATGTCATTCTGCCTTTATTTCCATCTGTTGGAATCCTCATCATCTTTTATGCCTCAGCTGAAATACCACTGTTGACAAGAAACCTTCACAGGTTTGTTGCTCCCAATCTTACATGAAGTGTCCTTCTTCTGAACCTCTTATAGTATTGAAATAAAGTACTCTCTCTTTAATGACACATGTCACACTGGGATATGTACTATGCACATATTGTATATATGTGCATACTAAGTCTCTCTACTTACCTCTTTTCTCCTTGAGATCTGGGACCACATATTACTCACCTGTGTATTAGTTATAACACTCATATCCATGCCTCATGCAAGGAAGATGCTCAATAAATATTATCAAATCAGCATATCTATTATGATAACAAATAATTATGCATATGATTCAAACTCACTTTTCTTTCTTCACTGCTGTGGTGTGTTTGCTGCATCCTTTTGGAAGTTTGGAGAAAATAATTTCTTTTATTATTCTCCCTTGACTACTCCCTAACTCTTTCCCATTTCCAAGTGTACAAATATGAGCAAGATATTCTTGAACTCTATGTTGTAAAGAGGAGAAAGCAAGAGGCAAACCAAACAATTCCTTTTACGTTTCATTCTGGTTAGAAGCCAACGTAAATGCTCGTGCTTCAGAACAAGCGTATTTCCTGCTGTGAAGGCTTGGCTGTTTATCCTGGGACCTCTATTCACCACTGGCCGCCCTCGAATGACTATTAACCCCTACTCTGAGCCAGCAAACCAGATGTGGGGTTTTTAAGCAAATTATTGGTTACTTCACCACATGTAATTTTCGCAGTTAAGTGTTTCCAGCTTCTCAGAGCATTCCACAGGAATAACATCATATTTTACCTCCAACCTGTTAATTAACATAATTATTTATCATCCTGAAACCACAGCTCGAGTTTGTTAAGTGGCTGGCAGAACACATATTCACTGGATGGAACCCAGTGCTGCTGGAGAGTGAAGAATTCAGCAATTAAAAAAAATGGGAATTCGTGTGGGCAATGGAGACACACTCCATTCCTCCTGTTTCTTAAGGAGCCCATCATTCTGTGCTTGGGCTACACCCCAGCTACTGGCTAGACTTCACCAATAATTAGTCATTGAGTCAACATTTTTTTTAGAATGAAGTTCTTTTCATGTGATCTTTAAGTTCCCACCAAGCTCCAGTATTTGAAATCTGTCTTTGTAGACCCAAAGTGTTTAATGGTGAAACGGGGTTAAACCCGATTTTTCCTGCCGCTCCCCCAATCTCACGGCACTTTCTTGGGATTAGCAGTGAGTTCCTCTTGACATCCTGCCCACCATACTCCTTCCTCAAGTTGCTGCTTTTCCATCAACTGGGAAAGAAGAATAGCACCTTTCCCTTTCAACAGCAGTTCTCAAAGTGTCTTCCAGGAACTCAGAGTGTCCCAGAGATCCTTTCAGGGGATCTGCTAGGTCAAAACTATTTTTATCTAAATGATTAAGCATTATTTGTCTTCTTCCCTCTTGTTCTCTCACAAGTGTACAGAGGAGCTTTCCAGCAGTTCTACATGAGATATGGCAGCAGGTTGAAAACAGGAACAGAAGGAGAACCCAGCTATCTTCTATGAAGCCAGATATGACATTAAAGAGACTCATAAAACTGAAAAACATGCCACCCTTATCACTAAATTTTTTTTTAATTTTGGAAAACATATCTATTGTACATAAAAATGTGATTTTTATATGAACATGTAATGTTTTATTGTTATTTTTTAAGTAAATTAAGACAATTCTTAGTTTTAATTTCTGACATAGTAATCATCAATAAATATTATTTCCCACATAAACAAGAGTACTTTGGGAGTCTTAATAATTTAAGACAGTGAAGTAGTGAGACCAAATAGTCTGAGAACCACTGTCTTTCACATATCATTTATTTGAAAAGTCCTTATGCTACCAAGCTTCCATTATTATATTAGGTAAATAACATGTTCCTTAGAAGTCAAGCACACCAGGCATACATAAATGTTTTAACACTTTGGCAAGGGTCACAACAAATGGTTCCATCCATAAGTTATCACAGTCAACTGAGATACCTCTCACAGGCCTGAAGCCAGCTTGCTCTAGAAACCAACCTCTGGCATAGTTACAGTCAAAGTGCTATTAGGGGAAGCGGCTAAAGGGCTGGGATGAGAGTAGCTGGTGGCTATGGGCTAAAGAGAAAGAAAAGAGAGATTCTTGGAATCTAGTTGATGTTTGAGGGAACACTAATGGGTAGGAATACTAGCTATCTACAAATTTTCTCCCTTCAGTATTATTCCTTGAGAGCAGAAAACCCATTTTTGGAATTCAGCTACTGCCTTCACTGTGGTTTTTGTGAAGACAATAATTAGTAGCTTGCAGTGGATTTCATGTGAAAGTCACAGTGGCTCCAGGCAGGACCAGAGATGGATACATGTCCAAAGGTTTAAGTAGAAGTTTAAATGACTGAACCACAGAATGTTTGGATTTGATTCCAATTCCTGTAAAATAGACCCCATCTTGACACTTCCTGTGACTATATTCTGCTTCTCTCAGAGCTCATTGACAAAAAGCCTTTCCAGCAAACAGTGGTTGATTAGCACATTAGTACTCATCCTCACCATCCCATTCTAAGACAAACCTCACACACCCACGGCCCAAAGTCATTTCCATTCTGTTTGCAGAAAGCAAATAATAGCTTATTCACACCATTTTGACCAGGGTCACAATTTCCCTTAGGGTAGAAAGAATTGTAGCAACTATTCAGTTAATAAGTTTTTCTTGAACTACTAGAAACATCTCATGATGAGGGTGTGTAAGTCAGCATTTGGGAGCTGGATTATAAATCCCTTTAACATTAATATCCAGATTTCAATGACACATTGTTCCTTCCTGCTCATGCATTACTACAGCCTCCTTCAATTACCCTCAATAGTTTTAGGAGTCATCAAGGGGTTGTCTTGGTTATGCTAAGGAAGATGCCCAATCAGCCTAGATATTAACTCCTGAGTGTATTTGTTAGCCATCTAACCCAATATAGTACTCCTCCATCTTCGGTACTTTAAAAATGCTATTTATCATTACTTGAACTTGTCTTTTTTATGTGTGTGTGTGTGTGTGTGTGTGTGTGTACTTACTCCCTCCTTCCATTAGAATAGAACTCCATGAGGCAGGAAGTTGTCTTGCCTGCACCATATTCCTAGCACCTAGAACAGTGCCTGGTGGCTCTCCGTATTTGTTGATCATGAGACTAAAGTCACAATACCTTCCCTGAAAATTCTTTTTCTCCAGGCACAGTCACTCTTCTTTGATGGGGTCCACCTTGAACCTCAAAGTTTTAAGCTCTACTAACATTTTTGTTTGTATCTTAGCAGGGATGGACTCAGAGAGAAGCATAAGGCAGGATTTCTGTCACTTAGGTGTCCATAGTCATCTGGGGTGCTGTATCAGTCAGGGTCCTGTGGGAAACAAGATAATTGTGTAACTTGAGTAAAGGCTAATGAAGGGACTATCTGTAAAGGTGTGGACAAGGTTTAAAGAATCAAATGAAGGATGCTGCCATCCACTTTGGTTAGTAAAGCCAGAGAGCTGTTATTACCCCAGAACCCCAAGAATGTGATCATGAAGAGAGGGCTACCTGAGAGGTAGGACCTGGGATGTTCAGGAGAGGAAATACAGCCACCTTTGTAAAGTGCTGCCAGAATAGAGTCAGAATCAAGAAGTGGAGACAGAGAGGTAGAAGACTGAAGGGGGGAGAGGGGAGGGAAGAGGAAGGGAGAATAAAGGACTCATGGACCTTCATGGTAGGAAAAGAAACGACATGCAACACAACATCTTCTGGATTCAATGTGTGCTTGTGATTGCCTGATGGTAACATTGCAATGTTCTCAAAATCATGGCAACCATAATTTCTGGCTCTATCCTGAAAAAGTACCTTGTAGATCCTTAGGTCTTTGGAGTATTTAGAGCACAGAGTTTTCTAATATTAATTGTCTTTGTAGAAGAACTTGCAGGAGTCATTGTGCTAACTAGCCTGTGTACATGAGGGTAACAAAGATCTGCCCCACCCTCTACCAAGGATGAGAAGGGCAGAACAGGTTGTGGGGCAAGAGACAGAAAACCCTGTCCTGCCCCATATAGAAAGAACATTTTACAAAGTCTGGCACACAGTGAGTGACAAACACATGGTTGGTAATAGCTATATTAGATTCCCAACAGATAGCTTGAGTTTTTTAGATTTTTCAAGGCCTCTCTTTGGAATCTTGAAGCAAGTGAAACTGGAATAAATAGTCAGGGCCCTTTCAGTGGTACCTCCCAGAGTGATTCTCAAAAGCGGCACATTCAGCCAAATTCACACGTAGGCAGTCCAGCTCTAATCCTTGGCTCTCAAAGCACTGTGGCTGCTTCCTGCCGTCCATATGCTCTCTCTCTCTCTCTTTCTCTCCTGACGGCTGTCTCTGACTGTAGGCACAGGTAGACCAGAAGTACTGAGGAGTTAAACTTCAGGAGCATCCCTCCACCAATAGCCTAGACTCAGTGGATAAGTACTCCAGCCACTCAACCCTCAAGTGGGATAACCCCAAACCTGTTCCTCATAACCCCTTACCGCTTCCTAGCAGCCCTGGGAATGCTGGCTGTCCCCAGCATGGCCCTGCTCACTAGTGCACCCTGCACTGGCTTTCTTCCTTTCCCTGGCCCACTGTCCACTTCTCTCCTGGTTCTTTCTAGAACTGCCTCCCAATTAAGGCTGTTTGTACTCAAATTCTTGTCTCAGGGCTGCCTTGGGAACAATCCAAGCCTAAGGTACTTCTTACTCTGATCTCCTTACCTTAAATTTCCCTCTTGCTTTAATATGGCAATCACTCTCATATTGATTATTTAACCACAAAGTGAATTTAAGCCAATGTATCACCATTCCCAAAGTTTCTTACATTTAATGAGGAAGTCGACTAAATGCAGTCAACCGTCCTTCTTCATGAGCTGTAGGGGAGTGTTCAACAGAGCTGACCTACTTTTACCTAAGTCACTCCTCTTCCTTGCATTCCAAAGTGTCACAAAACTGTCCCTCCTCTCTCACCAATAACCCATTGATTCTATCCTTTGGAAAACAGTTGCCTTTTGGAAAAAAGAGGAAGAGAGAACACCCATATGATTCTTGTACTTCTGCTCTTTTTCCCGGTGCTAAGGTAGGTAGTCCATTGATTTTGTGATAGCAAAAGCATTGACGGGTTTTGCTATCACATTTGTGTGGATAACCTCTAAATCTGTACCTCTGCCATTGATTTCTCATCCAAACCCTGGTCTCCCACTGTCTACTTGAACATTTTTATTTATATGTCCTATATTCTCAAATACAGCCTACTGTATTTGCATCTACTGATGCAAAAGGCAATTCTTCACTTCAAAATGTCCCCTTTTCCTAAGTTGCTTATTTATACCAAAGGTAACACTATTCCTACAATCTTTCAGTTTTAAAATCTGGTCCCGTGTGATTCTTCCTTCTGCTTTGGCTCCTCAACCCTTTACCGCTTCCTAAGTCTTCTCGAACCATACACCCATCCTTTTCAGGTTGCTCTATAAGGGGCTGGGCTAATCCCACCCCCCCAAATTCTTCATTCACTATGTCATTCTGCAGCTCGAAAAGAATGCCAGTAGCTCTCAGCTGACTTCAGGATAAAATCCAAACTGTGCATGCTTCTGTCTTTTTTCTTCAAAAAAAAATTTTTTTTTAAATCTCCTCTAGTATGACCAAAAACTCTTTACTCAGTTTATCTTTCTCTATTTCCCAAAGTAAATTGTCCTCTCCAACTGGCCTTCAGTGCTCCCTAAACATGGTCATTTTTGTTTTGGGTTTTGCTCAAGACCCTTCCCTATGTTGGTAGGTGACATATCTTGAGCCATTACTGTATACCAGGGGTTATGCAAACACTTACATTGTATGTTATCTCATTTGATCTTTACCACAACTCTAAGTGCTAAAAATTATTATTGCCTACATTTTATAAGTAAAGAAACTGAGGAACCAAGCAGCTAAGGTACATGGCTACATTATGCAGCTAGCAAAGGTAAAACAAGATGAGAACTCCCTTCTGCCTGAATACTGTTAAGAAAAAACCCAACACTTGGAGATCCTTTCAATATGGAATCCTCTCAATGTCACATTGGAGCACTAACAGCCTTCGACAGGAAGTACTTCAGTCTTCAAGGAAATGTTCCCTTGTTTGACTTACAATTGAATATTTATTAGAACCCAGGTGCTGAAGTTACTTTAAATTAGTGAAGATTGTCAAGTTGCAAATGATTTTTGTGCAGATTTTTGTCCAGTGGAAAAGGGAAGCCCCAAAGTTACAGCTTTGTTGTCCTGTAGAACATTAACCAGTTTTTTTTTTAAATTTATTTATTTTTATTTTATTTATTTTATTTTTGGCTGCGTTGGGTCTTCCTTGATGCACACAGGCTTTCTCTGGTTGCGGTGAGCAGGGGCTACTCCTTGCTGTGGTGCACGAGCTTCTTATTGCAGTGGCTTCTCTTGTTGCAGAGCACAGGCTCTAGGTGCTCGGGCTTCTGTAGTTGTGGCTCTTGGGCTCTAGAGCGCAGACTCAGTAGTTGTGGCACATGGGCTTAGTTGCTCCACGGCATGTGGGATGTTCCCGGACCAGGGCTCGAACTGCTGTTCCCTGCATTGGCAGGTGGATCCTTAACCACTGCACCACCAGGGAAGCCCCATTAACCAGTTTTGTTTTTAACTTAGCAAGTTTATTTCAGTATTCTGACCCTCATTAGCAATATATATATTGATTTCTCCTTTATTCTGTTGAGTCAGCTTTATTATACTACTGATTCCTTCATTAATAGGCTAAGTGGATCTTTGAAAAGTGTATACTATAAATTTTTATGAGAGTCATGCTTTTAACTTTTAGAAAATTATACTTTGACAATACAGAGCCTACACACTTAATTATTGTGCTTAATAATTTAGTGCTTCCCAGTTTCATAATGCCTGCCCCTTATACATATATCCAAACTTTCAAAATTAAACAAAGACTCACCAGTCCTCTTGAAATCTTCTCTGAATATTCTAGCTCATGCCCATCATTGTCTTCTTAGAACTTCTAGAAAACTATTGGTCTTAATGACATGCTACTTTAATTTTTACATTGTTGCCTATTCATCTCTCTGTATCTATATCCAGCTATCCACTTATCTATTTTCTCCCTTTCCAGGTGGATGGAGAACCTTATGAAGCATTCCTTCAAGAAGCTTTTGAAATTATTAATATATTCTCCCATCCTATGCTGCCCCCAAGGTGCTTAGAATAGTTTTGGGCACATAGTATATGTTCAATAAATAGACACGGAATAAAATTTAATTGAGCTTTGCAGAGTAGCCTTTGCCACAGCTCAGAATTCTCCTGATTTATATTTAAGCAATTCCAGACAAAACAGAGAGGCATTGTATCCAAGAACGAGTAGCCTTTAGGAAAAAATAGTAGTGACTAGGAAATTCTGTTATCACGCAAGGAGGGGAAAAATATCTTGGGCAAGGCTGAGGTTAACTTTAGAATTTATCCACATAGTTAAACCTCATTCCACATGCCACTTTTCTAAAAAGCCAGCCTAGTGGCAGTCTGTGCCTTCCCTTTTCATCCACAACTCTGTTTAATTTCAAAACAAGGGCAGATAAAATATGCTAATACACAGCAAGTCTCCCCATTGCTATTCATAAGGAAGCCCTTTTCCAGTGTGCAAGTCCAGTCTTCCGTGAATTCACAAACAAATGATTGCCCTTGTTACTGGCATTCCACACCGGTGATAAAACATTTGAGTGAATCAGCCTCGACCCAATTGTGTGAGTTTTCTTCTGGAAGGTGCTGCATTCTTTATTTTGAATATATGGGAGTGGATCTATGTGCACTTGTAGGATGTTTTAAAATAAATGCCCTTCAACATACAGGGACATTAATGGGAAATCCTCTGAGACTTCCATTGGGAGGTGGTGGTGGTGATGGTGATGGTGGTGGTGGTGGTGGTGTGTTTTATGAGTTCAAAGTCTTTGCACTTAAGCTGGAGGAGCCTGCTGTAAGCGGTGAACTGTTTAGCATGTCATGTGTTCCACAGCCCCTGACATCTTTAACTAGAATAGCAAAGGGCTGGGAAAAGGAGCACGATGGAGTACTAGCTGCCAAGAGAGAGCAGGATTGGAATGCTGGCTCTGACCACAAATTGGTACGTGGAACTTGTGTTTTTCATTAGGGTTGCTGTAGTAATGCTGGTTTCTAGCATTCCAAAGGATATTCAGACTTATATCAAATTAAGTTCTCCTTTAAAAAAATCACTCTGTGTTGGAACAACATGAAGGATTAGACTGCAATCAAGAAAACTCAGGAAATATAAAAAACTAAGGCACACTCTGGCCTTTGCTTATGCCATTGGTGTGAATGTACAGTGTACATTGTCCAAGACTCAGTAGGTAATCTGCAATGTATCTGAAAGATGCAGTATCACCTTGGGCTTTTAATTGACTACTTAGCTCAAGCTTTTTTTTTTTTTTTTTGATATTATTAGTGGATTGTAGAAGACAATTCTGAGTGATCATAAACAATTTATATACCAGAGCACAAACAAAGATGTGAGAATATATTTTATACTGTGTATAAATAAACACTTATATAAACCATGTATTTATTTAAATGTGCTTATACATTCATTTGTGCAATCTACAGCTAAAATCCCAACTGACAAAAATCAAGTAGTTAAGAATCTTGTCTCTAATTCTATAATCAAACTCTCATAATAAATCACTTCTCTCTCTCTCTTTCTATTTCTCGAACACACACACACCACACCACATACATATATTTCTGAGCTCCCAAATAAGCTTATATACTAGTCAAGAGAGGCTAGGCATTGCTGCAGTAACAGACAACCCCAAACCTCAGTAGGTTAACACAATCAAATTTTATTTCTCCCTCATGTAAAATCCTCCGTGAGTATGGACAAGTCTTCAGGACAGTTGTCTTCTGTGAGTTGGCTGAGCAATCCAGGCTTCTTCAATCTTGTTTCACTTCCATATCAGCATGTGCATCCAGGACTGTAGCAGCAGGGAAAGAATAGTCTAGAGAGTCAAGCACAGTGATGATCACATGTTGTTTCCATGAACATTTCATTGATAAAGGCAAGTCACACTCCCATGCATAACTTCAAAGAAGTGGAGAAAAGAGATCCTCCCATGGGTCTGAAAGTAGATATTGGTGAGCAACAAAAAAATCTTATAACATGATCAATGTAATCTAATGAGTACAACTGATTTTGAAATCAATCAGCTAATCTCTCTTTCTTACACACACACACACACACACACCTGTGTATGAGAAGATTTCAGGGGCACAAATGAAGGCCTTCCCTACTTTCCTCAAAACAGACTAACCCAGATTGATTGCTGAGGCCACTGCATTATTTCCCTGCAGGTGGGATATTTCTTTAACTGAAAGTTTACCATTCTTTAGGTGTTTCACATCACATCAATATCCAGTCTTTAATGGGGAAGATTTTCTATTCCTTTCTTGAAATTAAGCTTTAAAAAAAGGAATAACACAGGATTCTCTTTCTGAGTAAGAGTGAAGGGTGAAAAGAAGGAAAGAAAAAACTATGGGCAAGAGTGTGGGTGTTCGCCAAGCAGGACTCAGGGAACATATTTTGCTTCAGGCCAACATCCCTGGTGTAGACTTCCAAGTCCTTAAAAGGAACAAAGTGCATTTTCAGCTCTGATGGGATCAGTAGATGTGGGGAATGCAGTGGGCTTTCCATGTTCTAGAAAGGAGCAGTGAGGGATTCCATTTACAAAAGGCTTTCTTGGCAATGCCTCTCCCCCATGAAGGTTAAGAGAGAGGATTGTCGGGTAAGAAGAGAGGTGCTCTGTGTTTGGAAAGACTCGTTCATGATGTCCAGATGCATTGCCAACAATGGCAAGCACTTTTGTGTATGTCCACGGCGCTGTATGATCAAGCCCCTGCCTCCCTCTCTCCAGAATTGTCTCAGGCCACTCTCCATCCCCTCATCACCTGCCTCCTAAGACTATGTTCCCACCATCCTTGACCTTATTTTCTTCCTTGAGTAAGTAAGTCTCCCTCCTGCATAAGCAGTTCCTATAAGCGCTTCTTCATCTCTCCTCCCCTGAGGAAAGCCTGTTCATTCTTCAGACCTCAGCTCAAATGCCACTTCTCAGGGAAGCCTCCTTTGATGATCAGAACCACCATTACCTTCATTCACAGCACTGTATGGCCTTCTTCCTAACAACTTCTATAGTTCGTGATTATACTGTTGTGATGGACGGTTACAGTGGTTGGAATAATATGTCTTTCCTACTAATTTATAAGCTCCTCGGGGACCACATCAGTTTTTCTCACCATTGTATTTTTATTCCCTATCCTAGTGCCCTGAACATACTAGTATGTCAATAAATATTGGTTAAATAAATGCAGTATTATACACATGAATGATCACAATCTCTCATAATTATATATCCTTATTTAGGTATCAAGTACCTTTACCTCCATTTTCTAATTGTATAGTCATAATAGACAAGTTGAATGGTGAGAGATGCACTCTGGTTGTGATTTGGGGCTGAGGTGGATGGTACTCCATAGCTATGACTGTCCATCCAGTGCTCTGACCCTGTGAAAGTTAGCACACTCCCTTGGATCCCACCCCTGTGTATGTGAAATAAGTGCTAGATTCAACATATATAAAGAGGTCCTCCAAATAAAGAAGAAAAAAGTTAACACTCAATAAGCAAATGGACAAATATATCAACAGGAAATTGGTAGGAGAGGAAATATAAGTAAAAATACATTAGAGGACATTATTCAATGGTGAAATGCAAACAAAGGTGGGTCACAAAAGTATTCATAATTCCAATGTCCAGAGTAAATGTTATTTTTTTTTAATTCTAAAATGTGATCTGGCCTTCCTCTAACTCACTCACTGTACGGCAGGAAAAAATTACATTAAAAAATACTTATCCCCATCTAGTACCTATATTCTATGCTGAAGAAATAATTTAAACAGTCCATCACAGTTATGCTCAATGGCTCTAGGTAGAAATGTTAGTGTCTTAGAGTTCTACCCACTTCCCTTATTTCTCTGCAAGAACTTTGGGTGTATAAAGAACATTATTGGGTCTTCATGGTGTGAGGTTAGCAAGGAGGAAGCCCTAAATCTGAATGCTATGTCCGTGTAAAGTCTTCTGTCCCAGTCTCTCTGTCTACCTGTTTGGTGGGCACCCTGCTGTTGAAGTCTGTAGACCATGAACTCGTTTGCTTGCTCTGCTGACTTGGTCGTAGCCAGGTAAACTCAGGTTCTAGCTGTACCACACCTAGGCTCTCACTGCCCCTCTCTGTGTCTCCCTGCCACACCTCCCACCTGGACTTCTGGCCTGCTTCTTGCTGCTGCCCAGGGGCCACTTTGCCAGGCCAGAGTTGACCCCACAGCAAAACTGCTGGCTGCCGACTCAGCATCTGTGCTATGCTGGAACCATGGGAGGCTCAGAATGCCAACCCCAAAGACGATACCCTCCAGGCTCTTATGTGAAAGTCTAGACTCAACATGGGGAATTTTGCTGGACTGACCCAAAAGGGGTGGGACTAGAGGAAAGTATTTCAAGCTCAAGAAGCAAAAAACCTGAAACCTGAGAAAAAAAGAGACGATATTTGGCCAGTCTAAAAGAAAGAAAGGGCTCCTTAGGGAGGTCTATGTAGGGATGACATCTGGATTCTGCTTCTGTGCAATACCTGGATGGGAGCTGAACTGGGATGCTCGGGGGTTGGGTGGGGAGTGTGACCTAAGAGTGGTGACATTGAGAGCTGTTGTGAAGGACGCTTCTGCCCACCTTTGTCCCAGAAATTTCAGGGTGTTGCCTGTGTTCAAGGGAGATACAGACTGGGGGGAGGGGGCAATGAATGTGTCAACATGATAGATCAGCAAGAAGTAACAATAGAGAGCCCTGCTAGAATGCTCTGGAAGGCACAAAACTTCAAAAATTAGTCCTGATGGTGTAAGGGTATCAGATACCAATATCTTAATAATTAATTAAAGGTATAATATCTCCATATCTCCTGGAATGGAATTTCCTACCAGCCCAGTGGGATGGAATTCAGAACAGAGCACACTGTTCAGAAAGAGAAAACAAATGTGTTATTTCTCTCACTCTAGTATGTGAACGAAAGTTCTCGCCCACACACAGGAATGTAAATATATAAAGAGAGGTCAGGAGAAGAGAAGAATGAAATGGTTTTCAGTAGTAACTTTTGTGGGTTGGGGGGGGTGGGTGGAATGGGGAATGATGATAAGGGCTTTTCTGGGTTTTATTCTGTATTTATCTTTATTGCTTGGATCATTGACCTCAAGACTTCATTCTTGCCTTACTTGTATAATAAGAACATACATTCAAAAGAGAAAGATTGAGCCAGATGATATCTACACGTTTCTGGCAGCTCTGTGAGTCTATGATGCTATGTGATGACTTCTTCCGAGCCCAGCTACAAATGAGAGTGGTCCAGCCAAGCACACCCAACTCCTCACGTCCCCGTTCATCACCCTCTACAACAGGACCTCGTTGCTTTTCCAGATTTTACCTGTTAACCTCCCTATCTCTCCCTTAAAATCACCTGGGGGAGTTTTCAAAACACACCAGATACTTAGATCCCACCCCAGAGATTCTGAGTCAGTTGGTCTAGGGAAGGGCCCAGGCCTCTGTATCCTTCAAAGCTCCCAGCCAAACACAATACCATGCTGGACACTTCCTGGGGATCAGCATGGACACAGTAACTGTTACCCACCTCTGCCTTTGTCCTGCTAGACCCTCTGCCCCCAACACAGTCCCTTCTATCTCCTTCTATCAACATCCTATTTATCTTGGAAGGCTCTTCCCAAATCCCACCTCCTCTGAGAAGGCTTTGTCTTTCAGCTGTGATCTTTCCTTCCTAAGAACCCTCATTGGACTTTATTAGTCGTTCTTATGTGATTTTTATTTTGGCACATTTTATACTGTAGGTAGTTGGGTGTTTGCTTATATACCAGACTGGAAGTGGCTTGAGACCAGTGGCCAGGGTGTCCTCATCTTTTCCCAGTACCTCAGGGGATACAGAGGGCTCTGTACACAAACAGTGGGGAATTGAATTGCACTGAACTTTCACAATTATTTTATCCAAACTACATACACGTGGACTACATTACCCAAAGGTTTGTGGGAAATGAAAGGATCAATAGATCATATTAGCTTTCAGAAAAAGCACAGCTAAACACGTCTTTGAAAATGTTTTCCGAAGAGCCACAATCTTGGTGCACTTACTGTTGTCACTGAGAGTTAGATGGAGGAACTGCCTGCTGCTGGGACAGTTAAGTATCTACTTGAATGGAGGGTCTTGGATTTAGGAATTCTGATTTCACTGAAATGAGCTCATAAATCTAATCTTCTTAATGTCCTCTAGAAGGAAAAAATAACCAAAATTTTCATCTAGAAAGTACAGAGGAAGTGAGTCCCAAAGAATTTATGAATGTCAGTTAAGTGGAAAAGAAGAAGAAGAAGAAGAAAAAAAAAAAAAATATATATATATATATTCTTTCCAAAATATGTACACACCTCACACTCTGATTCCTGGAAATGAAAGTGCTAATGGGAGCATGCCCATAAAGAGGTATTGTCACCTGGTCCATATTAGGATGTGAACTTAAATTGTACAAGCCTCTGGATTTAACTACCAATTTACAGGGAACACAGGGACAGATAAATATGTTAAACAACAGAACAGGGGTGCAATTGGTGAAATCCAGACTGAGAAACTCTACAGTATCATGACCTGGTTGTGTCAACAGATAAATTGCAAAAGGGCATAAAAAAGTAGAGGGGTAAATTATAGATTAGAAGAGAACTTAAGAGGCATTATAAACTCATTGCAATGTATTGCCTTTATTAAGATCCTGATTCAAGCACTAAACTGTAAAACAAAAAGCATTTAAGAGACAATTAGGGAAATTTGAACACTGAAGACGTATTTGATAAAAGTAAAAATATTATTAGTTTTGTGATAATGGTATTATAAATACTATAATTATATTATATTATTGTGTATTATAATACCATGTAAAATGTATTATGAAGTTTAAATAAAGAGACAAATCTTTATATTTTGGAACAACAATGTAGACTTAAAATTATATAGTGTCTGGGATGTGCTTCAAAATAACCCTGGGTTCTGTGAGTGAGGGTACAGATGAAATAAAATAGGCCATGAGTTAATTCTTGAAGGAATACATGGAGTTTATGATATGATTCTCTGCTTGTGTTATATTTTGTAAAACTATCTAAAGTATTAACAAAAATATATAAATATATATTATTCTAATTTCAGTAAAAGCAAATGACTAATAAATTCATACAATTATTATACTTTTTTTTTATAAAGAGTGGTAACTATTTTTTTTTATTAATTAATTAATTTATTTATTTTTGGCTGTGTTGGGTCTTCATTTCTGTGCAAGGGCTTTCTCTAGTCATGGCAAGTGGGAGCCACTCTTCATCGCGGTGTGCAGGCCTCTCACTGTCACGGCCTCTCTTGTTGCGGAGCACAGGCTCCAGACGCGCAGGCTCAGTAGTTGTGGCTCACGGGCCTAGTTGCTCCGTGTCATGTGGGATCTTCCCAGACCAAGGCTCGAACCCGTGTCCGCTGCATTGGCAGGCAGATTCTCAACCACTGCGCCACCAGGGAAGCCCCTCATTACATTTTTAAAAATATGTGGGAATGGATTTAATCATGAGAACTGACTGGTTTGCCCAACTTCTGTTTCCTTGCAGAGTAAAAAAGTAGTATACATACAAGATAATAACAGAAGGCAGGGTGGAGGGAGAAGTGGTTTTGATTTAGGAAAGTGTTAGATTTGTGATCTTGTTAGATTTTTGGCCTAAAAGCTGATTAAAAGAGAAACTAGGGTTTCAAAAAATTAAGGCAATTTGTCTCATGGTAAAAAAAACACTGCCTGGTAGTGATAAGCAAACATCTGGAGGTTACAGAGTGAAAAACTGAGCAGGGAGCCACTGGCTTATATAGACTTTTAAGCCCCCTGGGAACTAAAAAGGAGTTTGACAGACATACAAGATCAGATGGAAATGCCAAATCAGAAGGTGAGAGGCTGGACTGCATGCAGCTGGGACTCTTCACATATGGGTGAGATGTTGGTTGCTGTTCCATGATGATCATGGCAAAGATGCCCACAAGCTCTAATTCTTCAGTTTAGTCATGCATATAAGATGAGAAGGAATCCTTAATCCACCTTTGAACATGAACTTCTGGAAAGTGAGAAACAATGAAGGAAATAATGATTAAAATGAATGCTGAGCTGGGATGGAGCAGGTAGACAGGGAAGAAGTCAGCATGACTCCATGCAAGAGAATTTGTAATTCCTTCCACTACTCCCTGGATTTTCCATTGTTCCTGCCTATTCTCACAGCAGGGCATCAGCTATACTGATCAACGATGACTATCCCAGGAAAGGATTATTACCAAAAAATGAATTGAGAAAAGAGAACTGACTCTGAGTGATTCAGGACAAAGAAGAAACTCGTGGGGTAGCACTGCATCTGCATCATCGGACACAGACACTGTGAGAAAGGGTGTCTGAGGCTGCAGGGAGTAGGAAAGGCAGCCAGAGAGGGTGAGTAAAGGGGGAGAGGCAGAGCCCAACAAAAGTCACAGAAACGTGGTCGAGGTGACATCAGAGACTGCCCAGATTCCCTTCAAGCATCCACCCCAAAAAGCACACCTGGGGTCCCTCAAAGTCATAGCTGCACCATGCGTCTTCTACATCAAGGAGTTCTCGTGAGGTTGTCCCTTCTGTAGCTGTGGAACCTCAGAAAAGTCTCAGGAATTAGAGCAGTAGGAATGTCTTAAAGGTAGGGGACAGTGGAGGGTTGAGAGGCTTGGTCGAAAATTTGTAAAGAAGCAGTCAGACATCTAGATTCAACTGATAAATTGCCTGATGTGTACAGACTGGAGATGGGTTCTTAGAAATCTAAAAAAACTAAAAAGTTAATTCCAGGAAAAGCAAAATTTCATACAAGAATGTCCTTTCATTACATTACATGGCTCAGTGTGAATAATATTTACATAGACGTAATAATGTAAGTAATGAAAGTCCATTTATTTAAAAAAAAAGTAACATAGCTCTATTGGGAGGAAGGGTGGAATGTATATAGGAGAGGTGCATGGAGCTAAATCTGCAACTTCTACAGCATGAAGACAATGACTATTCAAAGGTGACTGGCATCAGGAAACAGTAGTATTTCGGCCAATTATTTTGAAATATGGACATAAATATCACAACAAACATTAAAAATAGTTGGAAGTGACAACTATTTCCCCCTACAAAATGAGGAGACAGTTACTCAGTTTTAGCCACGTTCTTCTTCCATGAATGCTGACACAATGAGAGACTCACTTATTAACCGGTGTTTTCTTCAGGATCAAAGAATCTGAGATGAGGATTTGGTATAAGAGTAGAAGACCACAAATAAGGGAAATTATGGCATAAAATGTCAAAGAGAAAGACAGGATTTTCATTGACTTCCTCGTTTTTGCTTCTTTACTTTTTTCCTACACAATAGAAAAGACAACCAAGAAGCAATAAAGAAAGTACAGGAAACTTTTTTTTTTTTTAACTAAAGATAACTGCTGGGTCAAATATAAAAACAATTTATCTAGTTATTCTACTCATCCATTTTAAAAATTAAAAGCAGAACAAGTCATAAAAATGTTTCATAAATATAAAAATTAAAAATGTAATAATTTGAGGACATAGCCAGTTAAGGAAAGAAAGAGAAAAATAAGGTGAGGGGTGGGGAGTGAGAGATTATTGAAGGGTGTAAGAGAGAGCCAGTGACAGAGAGAGCCAGAGCCAGAGCCAGAGCCAGAGGGACATAGAGACAGTCAGGGAGTCAGAGACTATTGCCACCTAGAGGGTAATGCCCCAATTTTGAAGCATTTAGTATACTGCTGTGAAAAACTAAACTTCAATCTCATAACTGTTGAGGTACTTGGGTGCTATGGTCTGAATGTCTGTGTCCCCCCACAGATTCTTATGTCAAAATCTTTTTTTAAATTGTATTTTATTTTATGTTTTTTGGCTGTGTTGGGTCTTCATTGCTGCACACGGGCTTCCTCTAGTTACAGCGAGCACAGGGGCTACTCATCATTGCAGTGCGAGAGCTTCTCATTGCAATGGTTTCTCTTGCTGCGGAGAACAGGCTCTAGGCTTGCGGGCTTCAGTAATTGTGGCGCATGGGCTCAGTAGTTGCAGTGTGGGCTCTAGGGCGCATGGGCTCAGTAGCTGTGGCACATGGGCTTAGTTGCTCTGAGGCATGTGGGATCTTCCCAGACCAGGGCTTGAACCTGTGTCCCCTGCCTTGGAAGGCAGATTCTCAATCACTGTGCCACCAGGGAAGTCCAATGTTGAAATCTTAATGCCCTGTATGATGGTATTACGAGGTGGGGCTTTAGGGAGATGATTAGATAATGAGGGTGGAGCCCTCATAAATGGGATTAGAGGCCTTGTAAGAGAGGCCTGAGAAAGCTCCCTGGTCCCTTCCACCATGTGAAGACATGAGAAGTCAGAAGTCAGTGACTCAAAGAGAGCCCTCACCTGACCATGAAGGTGATCATCTTGGACTTTCAGCCTTTAAAACTGTGTGAAATAGGGCTTCCCTGGTGGCGCAGTGGTTAAGAATCCGCCTGCCAATGCGGGGGACACGGGTTCGAGCCCTGGTCCCGGAAGATCTCACATGCCGCAGAGCAGCTGGGCCCGTGAGCCACAATTACTGAGCCTGCGCGTCTGGAGCCTGTGCTCCGCAACAAGAGAGGCCGCGATAGTGAGAGGCCCGCGCACCGCGATGAAGAGTGGCCCCCACTTGCCACAACTGGAGAAAGCCCTCGCACAGAAACGAAGACCCAACACAGCCATAAATTAAAAAAAAAAAAACTGTGTGAAATAAATTTCCGTTGTTTATAAACCACCCAGTTTATGGTACAGAGCTTCCTTGACTTACAATGGTGTTACATCCTGATAAATCCATTGTAAGTTGAAAATATTTTAAGTTGAAAATGCATTTAAGGGCTTCCCTGGTGGTGCAGTGTTTAAGAATCCTCCTGCCAATGGAGGGGACACGGGTTCGAGCCCTGGTCTGGAAGGATCCCAGGTGCCGCGGAGCAACTAAGCCTGTGTGCCACAACTACTGAGCCTGCGCTCTAGATCCCATGAGCCACAACTGCTGAGCCCGCACGCCACAACTACTGAATCCCACGCGCCTGGAGCCCGTGCTCTGCAAAAAGAGAAGCAACCGCAATGAGAAGCCTGCGCACCACAACAAAGAGTAGCCCCTGCTCGCCACAACTAGAGAAAGCCCGTGCATAGCAATGAAGACCCAATGCAGCCAAAAATAAATAAATAAATAAATTTATTTAAAAAAAAAGAAAATGTACTTAATACATCTACTGAACATCATAGCTTAGTTTAGCCTACCTTAAATGTGCTCAGAACACATATCTTAGCCTACAGTTGGGCAAAATCATCTAACAGAAACCCTATTTTATAATAATGTATTGAATATATTATGTAATTTATTGAATACTGTACTGAAAGTGAAAAACAGAAAAACAGCGTATCGGTTGTTCACTCTTGTGATCACGTGGCTGACTGGGAGCTGCTGCTCACTGCCCCTGCCCAGCATCATGAGAGAGAATCCTACTGCATATCGACAGCCTGGGAGAAGATCAAAACTCTAAATTCAAAGTATAGTTTCTATGGAATACGAATCACTTTTGCACCATCATAAAGTAAAAAAATTATGAGTTGAAAAATCATAAGTTGGGGATTGTCTGAGTTTTGTTATAGCAGCTGGAACAGACTAAGACACTGTGCGTTGTGTTAAGATGTTCTAAAAGGAAATGTCCTCATGAGTTAGAGGAGTCAGAAATGATATTAAAGCTATTTAATAACTGATACATTGAGGGCATTGCCACTGGTCAAATGAAATGAAGCTGCAGGTGTAGGAAAGGATTGGGTCTAAGCATCCTAAGGCCATCTGGTGCTGGGTGCAGGGATGAACACTCCAGCTTTGGATTTAAGGGAACCTGGATTAGTGATTAGGAACTGAGAAGAAAAGATGATACTAGAGAGAGGAGATGGAGGAGCTGGCAGAGTCAGAGTTGATATTTTTACCACGCAGACTGTGGTAGCCAGCCTCCAAGATGCCCCCGTGATCACCACCTCCTGGTACTCATACTCTTGTGTAGTTCCCTCCCACGATCAGTTAGTGTTGGTCTGTGTAAGCAACAGTATATGGCAGAAATTATGGTATGTCACTTTTAGTATTAGGTTATAAAAGACTGCAGCTTCCATCTTGGGTTCTCCCTTGCTCTCTCTCATAAAAGGAAAAAAAAAACAATGTTGGAAGTGGTTACCTCTGGAAAACTGAAATTGAGGTTAGAAAGCATGAGGCAGGGTTTGTTAGATTTCTTTCTTCATTCGGGAGAGGGGGTGGTTATATCTGACCCTTAAGACATACACATATAATACTTAGAGTAAATAAATTAAATTTTAAAAAGTATACTTGTGTGTCAGACGATTGAACTAGTAGTTAATCAAGAAGAACTTACCTATGAGAGGTATTTTCAACCTAGATATACCACCAAACTCAAGATGGATATTGGGAAATAATAGACGTATGTAAACTAGAATAGTATAAATTTTTTGTAATACACATGGTATACCATTCCATATTTTCCCTATTTTAAAACATAAATGTAACCACTGGCTTTTTTAAATTTGGTATTACTAAAATCTGTATATTATTTGACATTTGAGACTACTTTGAGGGCTTTTAAAAAATTCATACAAATGTGTATTAGTAACTTTCTTCTATTTTTCTTTATATTGTCCCACACAAAGATAGCTGGTGAATAAGACATCAATTCAGCATTATTTCTGCAAGAATAAGGTATATCAAAGCATCTGTTTATATCACCCATTTGAAGTCATAACTCTAAGTAATTAATGTAAATGTTTTAAAAAGCATGCTGGTTTTAATGTTATAAATAAGTGCTTATATATTCCAGTAGACATCCATAATCACTTTATTTTTCTGAAGCAATATGCTATTTTACTGGCATTTCCTACTGTTTATTTCCTCGTCTTCCTTTTTAGATTTTAATAGATTATAGGTAGTCATAACATATAGACATCTACCTTTTACAGGTCTTAGGTAGTTGTAAAACACACACTTTGTTTCCTAAACACTTTTGCTAAAAAGACATGGAAACTGACTAACAAAATATTGGTTAACTCAGGGAAGAATGTGTGTGGGTACCAGTGTGAGTTTAATATCATGCTGCAGGTTAGAAGTATGGTCTCTGAACATGACTCACAAATAATTATTGTGCTATGAAAAGAATATAAGCAAGTGAAAGATAACGGGTCACTTACATGTATTTGTAAATGTGACTAGTATGAACTGTTGTTCTCTGTTGGCCACTGAAATCACAGGCTAGGCAAATGGCTGGCTGTGCACGGATTGGCAAGTTGCATATTTCATTATGTGGGATGAATACTGTTTTCTTTTTGGACTTTTATGCCTTTATAAAAAAAGTCAGTGAAGTGAATGCTGGATTTTTAAAAAAGAAATTAACCGTTGCCTTCTTTAGTAATCTTGATAAGAAAATCAACTGCAATTTTTTCAGGAGATGGCTCCATTTTTGATATGTCTTTCTGTGTTCCACTGTATGAAATAAATGAATGGTATGAAATTAAAATAAAAAAGAACTTACCTATGAGAGAACCTATAATTTGCTACCAGAATATGTAGGAAGCCCCTAGCACAGTACCTGGGGCAGAGTGTGCTTAGCCATTGTTTTAGTTCCCCAAATCTGGAAGATTCAAATATATTCTGCCTCTACTGGGAGTGTCTTTGTTGAGGATGTGCTTTCACATTTGACATGAAATTCTGCCTTAGTTTTCCACTTTGCCTTTGTGTTTGTATGCATGTGTGTATTGGTGTATTACACCACTGTCAACCAAAAAAGACTATTAAAAATAATTTTGCTATTGAAGCATAACATATATATGGTAAAGTACACAGATCTTAAGGGCACAGCTTGAGGAAATTTTGTAAAGTGAACATACTCACATAATCAGTACTGTGATCAAGAAACAACATTACCAGCAGCCCTACCAAATAACTGTTCTCTCCATCCTCTCCAAGGTAGACTTCTAACTTCCAAACCAAATACAGTATGTATTCTTTTGTGTCTAGACTTCCCCTTCCCTCAATTGTTTGCTTATGTGATTCATCAATTGCCAGTTACCACAATTTATTTATCTATTCAACTGTTGATGGATGAATAACGCTGCTGTGAATATTCTTGTCCATATCTTTTGTTGCATTTTTGTTGAGCAATTACCTATAGGGGGAGCCACTATGTCATAGGTTGTATACTTTATGGTCAGCCTTGTGACATTCACCAAGTAGTCTTCCAAAGTGATTTTTCCCAATTTGCAGTCCCAAGAGCTGTATATATGGCCATGAACTTCAATTTTGCTCACAATTGTATCATCAGCTTAAAAAATAGTAGGCACCTTGGTGAGTTGTATCTTATTATGGTTTTAATTTGCAGTTCCTTTTTGACTAATAAGTAGAGAAATTTTTCATAAATCTCATGGTATTATTTTTTGACTTGGCAATCATGGTGCTTCCTGAATCCATGATTTGGTATCTTTACTCAGGTTTGGAAAATTCTCAACTGCTCCCATTTAAAATAATACTTTTGGGAAGGCTTCAAGATGGTGGAAGAGTAAGACACGGAGATCACCATCCTCCCCACAAATACATCAGAAATACATCTACATGTGGAACAACTCCTACAGAACATCTACTGAACGCTGGCAGAAGACCTCAGACCTCCCAAAAGGCAAGAAACTCCCCACGTACCTGGGTAGGGCAAAAATAAAAAGAAAAAACAGAGACAAAAGAATAGGGACGGACCTGCACCAGTGGGAGGGAGCTGTGAAGGAGGAAAGGTTTCCACACACTAGGAAGCCCTTCACTGGCGGAGACGGGGGATGGTGGGGAGGGGAAGCTTCGGAGCCACGGAGGAGAGCGCAGCCACAGGGGTGCGGAGGGCAAAGTGGAGAGATTCCCACACAGAGGATCGGTGCCGACCAGCACTCACCAGCCCGAGAGGCTTGTCTGCTCACCCGCCGGGGCGGGTGGAGGCTGGGAGTTGAGGCTCGGGCTTCGGAGGTCAAACCACAGGGAGAGGACTGGGGTTGGCTGTGTGAACACAGCCTGAAGGGGGCTAGTGTGCCACAGCTAGCCGGGAGGAAGTCCGGGAAAAAGTCTGGAGCTGCCAAAGAGGCAAGAGACTTTTTCTTGCCTCTTTGTTTCCTGGTGCATGAGGAGAGGGGATTAAGAGCGCCACTTAAAGGAGCTCCAGAGACGGGCACGATCTGCGGCTATCAACGCGGACCCCACAGACGGGCATGAGATGCTAAGGTTGCTGCTGCCACCACCAAGAAGCCTGTGTGCAAGCACAGGTCACTATCCACACCGCCCCTCTCGGGAGGCTGTGCAGCCTGCCACTGCCAGGGTCCCGTGACCCAGGGACAACTTCCCCGGGAGAACGCACGGCGCGCCTCAGGCTGGTGCAACGTCATGCCTGCCTCTGCCGCCGCAGGCTCGTCCCGCACTCCGTACCCCTCCCTCCCCCCGGCCTGAGCGAGCCAGAGCCCCCGAATCAGCTGCTACTTTAACCCCGTCCTGTCTGAGCGAAGAACAGATGCCCTCAGGCGACCTACACGCAGAGGCGGGTCCAAATCCAAAGCTGGACCCTGGGAGCTGTGCGAACAAAGAAGAGAAAGGGAAATTTCTCCCAGCAGCCTCAGGAGCAACGGATTAAATCTCCACAGTCAACTTGATGTACCCTGCATCTGTGGAATACCTGAATAGACAACAAATCATCCCAAATTGAGGAGGTGGACTTTGGGAGCAATGATATATATATATTTTTTCCCTTTTTCTCTTTTTGTGAGTGTGTATGTGTATACTTCTGTGTGTGATTTTGTCTGTATAGTTTTGCTTTTACCATTTGTCCTAGGGTTCTGTCTGTCCGTTTTTTCTGTTTGTTTTTTTTTTATTACTTAAAAAATTTTTTTTCTTAATAATTATTTTTTTATTTTTTATTATAATAACTTTATGTTATTTTATTTTACTTTATTTTGCTTTATCTTCTTCTTTCTTTCTTTCTTTTTTCCCTCCCTTTTATTCTGAGCTGTGTGGAGGACAGGCTCTTGGTGCTCCAGCCAGGCGTCAGGGCTGTGCCACTGAGGAGGGAGAGCCAAGTTCAGGACACTGGTCCACAAGAGACCTCCCATCTCCAAATAATATCAAACAGCGAAAATCTCCCAGAGATCTCCATCTCAATGCCAGGACCCAGCTCCACTCAATGACCAGCAAGGTACAGTGCTGGACACCCTATGCCAAACAACTAGAAAGACAGGAACACAACCCCATCCATTAGCACAGAGGCTGCTTAAACCCATAAGGCCAAAGACACCCCAAAACACACCACCAGACATGGACCTGCCCACCAGAAAGACAAGATCCAGCCTCATCCACCAGAGCACAGGCACTAGTCCCCTCCACCAGGAAGCCTACACAACCCACTGAACCAACCTTAGCCACAGAGGGTAGACACCAAAAACAACAGGAACTACGAACCTGCAGCCTGTGAAAAGCAGACCCCGAACTCAGTAAGTTAAGCAAAATGAGAAGACAGAGAAACACACAGCAGATGAAGGAGCAAGGCAAAAACCCACCAGACATAACAAGTGAAGAAGAAATAGGCAGTCTACCTGAAAAATAATTTGGAATAATGAGAGTAAAGATGATCCAAAATCTTGGAAATAGAATGGAGAAAATACAAGAAACGTTTAACAAAGACCTAGAAGAACTAAAGAGCAAACAAACAGTGATAAACAACACAATAAATGAAATTAAAAATTCTCTAGAAGGGATCAATAGCAGAATAACTGAGGCAGAAGAACGGATAAGTGACCTGGAAGATAAAATAGTGGAAATAACTACTGCAGAGCAGAATAAAGCAAAAAGAATGAAAAGAGCTGAGGACAGTCTCAGAGACCTCTGGGAAAATATTAAATGCACCAACATTCGAATTATAGGGGTCCCAGAAGAAGAAGAGAAAAAGAAAGGGACTGAGAAAATATTTGAAGAGATTATAGTTGTAAACTTCCCTAATATGGGAAAGGAAATAGTTAATCAAGTCCAGGAAGCACAGAGAGTCCCATACAGGATAAATCCAAGGAGAAACAAGCCAAGACACATATAATCAAACTATTAAAAATTAAATACAAAGAACAAATATTAAAAGCAGCAAGGGGAAAACAACAAATAACACATAAGGGAATCCCCATAAGGTAAACAGCTGATCTTTCAGCAGAAACTCTGTAAGCCACAAGGAGTGGCAGGACATATTTAACGTGATGAAGGAGAAAAAACTACAACCAAGATTACTCTACCCAGCAAGGATCTCATTCAGATTTGATGGAGAAATTAAAACCTTTACAGACAAGCAAAAGCTAAGAGAATTCAGCACCACCAAACCAGCTTTACAACAAATGCTAAAGGAACTTCTCTAGGCAGGAAACACAAGAGAAGGAAAAGACCTACAATAATAAACCCAAAACAAGAAAATGGTAATAGGAACATACATATCGATAATTACCTTAAATGTAAATGGATTAAATGCTCCAACCAAAAGACATAGATTGGCTGAATGGATACAAAAGCAAGACCCGTATATATGCTGTCTACAAGAGATGCACTTCAGACTTAGGGACACATGCAGACTGAAAGTAAGGGGATGGAAAAAGATATTCCATGCAAATGGAAATCAAAAGAAAGCTGGAGTAGCAATTCTCCTGTCAGACAAAATAGACTTTAAAATAAAGACTATTACAAGAGACAAAGAAGGATACTACATAATGATCAAGGGATCCATCAAAGAACAAGAAATAACAATTGTAAATATTTATGCACCCAACATAGGAACACCTCAATACATAAGGAAAATGCTAACAGCCATAAAAGGGGAAATAGACAGTAACACAATCATAGTAGGAGACTTTAACACCGCACTTTCACCAATGGACAGATCGTCCAAAATGAAAATAAATAAGGAACACAAGCTTTAAATGATACATTAAACAAGATGGACTTAATTGATATTTATAGGACATTCCATCCAAAAACAACAGAATACACATTCTTCTCAAGTGCTGATGGAACATTCTTCAGGATAGATCATATCTTGGGTCACAAATCAAGCCTTGGTAAATTTAAGAAAATTGAAATCGTATCAAGTATCTTTCCTGACCACAATGCTATGAGACTACATGTCAATTACAGGAAAAAATCTGTAAGAAATACAAACACATGGAGGCTATAAAACACACTACTTAATAACCAAGAGATCACTGAGGAAATCAAAAAGGAAATCAAAAAAATACCTAGAAACAAATGACAATGAAAACACGAAGACCCCAAAAATATGGGATGCAGCAAAAGCAGTTCTAAGAGGGAAGTTTATAGCAATACAATCCTACCTTAAGAAACAAGAAACATCTCAAATAAACAGCCTAACCTTACACCTAAAGCAATTAGAGAAAGAAAAACAAAAAAAACCCAAAGTTAGCAGAAGGAAAGAAATCATAAAGATCAGATCAGAAACAAAAGAAAAAGAAATTAAGGAAATGATAGCAAAGATCAATAAAACTAAAAGCTGGTTCTTTGAGAAAATAAAGAAAATTGATAAACCATTAGCCAGACTTATCAAGAAAAAAAGAGAGAAGACATAAATCAATAGAATTAGAAATGAAAAAGGAGAAGTAACAACTGACACTGCAGAAATACAAATGATCATGAGACATTACTACAAGCAACTGTATGCCAAAAAAATGGACAACCTGGAAGAAATGGACAAATTCTTAGTAATGCACAACCTGCCGAGACTGAACCAGGAAGAAATAGAAAATATGAACAGACCAATCACAAGCACTGAAATTTAAACTGTGATTAAAAATCTTCCAACAAACAAAAGCCCAGGACCAGATAGCTTCACAGCCGAATTCTATCAAACATTTAGAGAAGAGCTAACACCTACCCTTCTCAAACTCTTCCAAAATATAGCAGAGGGAGGAACACTCCCAAACTCATTCTACGAGGCCACCATCACCCTGATACCAAAACCAGACAATGATGTCACAAAGAAAGAAAACTACAGGCCGATATCCCTGATGAACATAGATGCAAAAATCCTCAACAAAATACTATCAAACAGAATCCAACAGAACATTAAAAGGATCATACACCATGATCCAGTGGGGTTTATCCCAGGAATGCAAGGATTCTTCAATATATGCAAATCAATCAATGTGATACACCATATTAACAAATTGAAGGAGAAAAACCATATGATCATCTCAATAGATGCAGAGAAAGCTTTTGACAAAATTCAACACCTCTTTATGATAAAAACCTCCAGAAAGTAGGCCTAGAGGGAACCTTCCTCAACATAATAAAGGCCATATATGACAAACCCATAGCCAACAACGTCCTCAAAGGTGAAAAACTGAAACCATTTCCACTAAGATCAGGAACAAGACAAGGTTGCCCACTCTCACCACTATTATTCAACATAGTTTTGGAAGTGTTAGCCACAGCAATCAGAGAAGAAAAAGAAATAAATGGAATCCAAATCAGAAAAGAAGAAGTAAAGCTGTCACTGTTTGCAGATGACCTGACACTATACATAGAGAATCCTAAAGATGCTACCAGAAAACTACTAGAGCTAATCAATGAATTTGGTAAAGTAGCAGGATACAAAATTAATGCACAGAAATCTCTTGCATTCCTATATGCTAATGATGAAAAATCTAAAAGTGAAATTAAGAAAACACTCCCATTTACCATTTCAACAAAAAGAATAAAATATCTAGGAATAAACCTACCTACAGAGACAAAAGACCTGTGTGCAGAAAATTATAAGACACTGATGAAAGAAATTAAAGATGATACAAATAGATGGAGAGATATATCATGTTCTTGGATTGGAGGAATCAACATTGTGAAAATGAGTGTACTACCCAAAGCAATCTACAGATTCAATGCTATCCCTATCAAACTACCACTGGAATTTTTCACAGAACTAGAACAAAAATTTCACAGTTTGTATGGAAACACAGAAGACCCCGAATAGCTAAAGCAATCCTGAGAAAGAAAAATGGAGCTGGAGAAATCAGGCTCCCTGACTTCAGACTATACTACAAAGCTACAGTAATCAAGACAGTATGGTACTGGCTCAGAAACAGAAATATAGATCAATGGAACAGGATAGAAAGCCCAGAGATAAACTCATGCACACATAGTCACCTTATCTTTGATGAAGGAGGCAAGAATATACAGTGGAGAAAAGACACCCTCTTCAATAAGTGGTGCTGGGGAAACTGCACAGGTACATGTAAAAGAATGAAATTAGAACACTCCCTAACACCATACACAAAAATAAACTCAAAATGGATTAAAGACCTAAATGTAAGGTCAGACACCATCAAACTCTTAGAGGAAAACATAGGCAGAACACTCTATGACATAAATCACAGCAAGATCCTTTTTGACCCACCTCCTAGAGAAATGGAAATAAAAACAAAAATAAACAAATGGGACCTAATGAAACTTAAAAGCTTTTGCACAGCAAAGGAAACCGTAAACAAGACAAAAAGACAACCCTCGGAATGGGAGAAAATATTTTCAAATGAAGCAACTGACAAAGGATTAATCTCCAAAATTTACAAGCAGCTTATGCAGCTCAATATTAAAAAAAAATAAACAACCCAATCCAAAAATGGGCAGAAGACCTAAATAGACATTTCTCCATAGAAGATATACAGATTGCCAACAGACCCATGAAAGAATGCTCAACATCATTAATCATTAGTGAAATGCAAATCAAAACTACAATGAGATATCATCTCACACCGGTCAGAATGGCTGTATTCAAAAAATCTACAAACAATAAATGCTGGAGATGGTGTGGAGAAAAGGGAACCCTCTTGCACTGCTGGTGGGAATGTAATTTGATACAGCCAGTATGGAGAACAATATGGAGGTTCCTTAAAAAACTAAAATTAGAACTACCATACGACCCAGCAATCTCACTACTGGGCATATACCCTGAGAAAATCATAATTCAAAAAGAGTCTTGTACCAAAATGCTCATTGCAGCTCTATTTACAATAGCCAGGACATGGAAGCAACCTAAGTGTCCATCAACAGATGAATGGATAAAGAAGATGTGGCACATATATACAATGGAATATTACTCAGCCATATAAATGAACGAAACTGAGTTGTTTGTAGTGAGGTGGTTGGACCTAGAGTTTGTCATACAGAGTGAAGTAAGTCAGAAAGAGAAAAACAAATACCGTATGCTAACACATATGTATGGAATCTAAAAAAAAAAAAAAAAAAAGGTCATGAAGAACCTAGGGGCAAGACAGGAATAAAGATGCAGACCTACTAGAGAATGGACTTGAGGATACAGGGAGGGGGAAGGGTAAGCTGGGACAAAGTGAGAGAGTGGCATGGACATATATACACTACCAAATGTGAAATAGATAGCTAGTGGGAAGCAGCCGCATAGCACAGGGAGATCAGCTCGGTGCTTTGTGACCACCTAGAGGGGTGGGATAAGTAGGGTGCAAGGGAGGGAGATGCAAGAGGGAAGAGATATGGGGACATATATATATGTATAACTGATTCACTTTGTTGTAAAGCAGAGACCAACACACCATGGTAAAGCAATTATACTCCAATAAAGATGTTAAAAAAATAAAATAAAATAAAATAAAATAAAATAAAATAATACTTTTATAATTCTCTTTTTCCTTTCCTCCTGGGACTCCAATTACTTAGACGTTGAAAATTTCTACCATGTCTCATGTCTTCCACTCTTTCCTATATTTTCTATTCTCTTGTCTCCTTGTGCTTCATTGTCAATATTTTTTTTCTGATCTAAATTATTCCCTTTCTAATATGATGTTAAAACCATTTGATGAGCTTTTAATATCAGTTATTGTATCTTTCAGTTCTAGGAATTCCATGTTTAAAGTATTTTCCAATGTACAGAAAAATTTTATCTCATTTCATTCTTTGAACATATTCAGCATCATGTTTTCAACTCCAGTTTCTGGTTACCTTTTTCTCTTTGTTTTCAGTCAACTGATTTCAAATACATTCTTGTATTCTTGCATGCCTTTTTTTTTTAATAAACTTTTTACTTTGGAATATATGCAGATGTACAGAGAAGTTGTAAAGGTAATACAGAGAATTCATATATAGCCCTCATCCAATTTCAGCTTCTCCTAAGTAAGAAATCTTAGAAGATTACATCTCCTACATTACAATTGTCAAAGCTAAGACATCAACGTGTTTCATTACTATCAACTGAATTCTAGACTTTACCTGGCTATTTTTGACAGTGTGCCAGGCATTTAGAATGATAAATTGTAAAGATAATTTGAAGCTCTGGATATTACTATCTTTCTTCAGTGAAAATTTACTTTCCCTTCTTCTGGCAGGCTGCTGGGCTAGCGGAAGATCATTTTATTCCACACAGGAATAGGCATAATCTGAATATATATTTCTATTATCCTAAGGGCTGACCCGTTTCTGGTTTGCCTTTATCTGTTGGTGTAGCCTTTTGGAGACCCAACTAAAGCCCTGGGATGTTTATCAAAGCTACTCCCCCCTTGATGGGCCATGGACTTCTTTTTTTTCCCTTCATATATGTGAGACTCTTGAAAGTTCTGTCCTGCTTCTCAGCCTTTCAGCCACCATGTTCACTTTCAGAATTAGTAGTCAGCTTGAGGGGAAAAGTGGCCCCATATATGTACTTCTTACTTGCCTCGGCTTCTTTCTTTCAGATCTTGAATCTGCAAGTTCTCCCTGTCTTGGTTACTCTCTGATGCCTTCAAGTGGAATATATATGTAATATTTTTAATCCAACTTTTCTAGTTGTTCTTGAAAGGAGGGTCAGCCCAAAATACCCTACTCAGCCATTACTAGAAGTTAAACTCTCAAAACATTTTTTGCATTTAAAAAACTTGTGGTAAAATATGAATACCATAAAATTTACCATCTTAACCATGTTTAAATGTTATAGTTCAGTGACATTAAGAACATTCACATTGTTATGCTATCATCACTATCAGCCATCCACAGAACTCTTGTTATCTTGCAAAACTGAAACTCTGTATCCATGAGTCAACAATCCCCATTACCCCCTCCCACCAGCTCCTGGCAACAACCCTTCCACTTTCTGTCTCTATGAATCTGGCTACTCTAGGTAATTTCTACTCTGGTCTCCTGGTGACTGGCTTATTTCACTTAGCATAATGTCCTCAAGTTTCATCCATGTTGTAGCATGCGTCAGAATTTCCTTCTTTTTAAAGACTAAATAATATTCTATTGTATGTATACACCACATTTTGTTTATTCATTTATCCGTTGATGATCCGTTGGTTTGCTTCCAACTTTTGGCTCCTGTAAATGCTGCTATGAACATGAGGGTACAAATATCTGCTCAAGTCCCTGTTTTCCATTCTTTGGGGCACATACCCAGAACTGAAATTGCTACATCATGTGATAAATCTGTTTACTTTTTTGAGGAACTGCCATAACTGCCATACTGTTTTCCACAGTGCTGCACCATTTTATATGTCCACCAGCACTGCAGAAAAGTTCCATTTTCTCCACAGTTTCGCCAATATTTATTTTCTTTCTTTCCTTCTTTCTTTCTTTCCCTCTCTTTTCTTTCTTTCTTTCTTTCCTTCTTTCTCTCTTCCTTCCTTCCTTCCTTCCTTCCTTCCTTCCTTCCTTCCTTCCTTCCTTCCTTCCTTTCTTTCTTTCTTTCTTTCTTTCTTTCTTTCTTTCTTTCTTTCTTTCTTTCTTTCTTTCATTCTCTCTTTCTCCCTTCTTTCCTTTTTCTAAAATATAGATGAGCCATCCTAATGGGTGTCAGATAATATCTCACTGTGGTTTAATCAAAATGGTACTGAGTCCAAGCTCATTCTGCTCGCTGCATGATGGGCCAATAAATTAGGGACAAGCTGTTAGGGAAAGGAATAGTGACTTTATTTGGAAAGCCAGCAGACCAAGAAGATGGTGGACTAGTAACCCAAAGAACCACCTTACCTGACTTAGAATTCAGGCTTCTTTTATACTAAAAGGGGAGGGGGTGTGGTTGGTTGCTGCAAACTTCTTAGTGTCAGAATCCTTTGTTCTTGTAGCTGTCCACGTAGGGTCAGGATGTTCCTGTAAACCTCTAACAAGAAAAATGTTATTCTCTGTTCTGCAACTTTTTATGTTGATATGAATGGAAAATTACTATACCCTTAAAGGTCAGAGCCTTGAGAATGGGTTATCCTGTATTTTTCAGGCTAGAGGCAGCATTCTTAACTTGTAGCAAAAACAAAAGTATACAAAGGTTAAAGTAAAATAAACATATCCAATATGAAGTCAGATTTGTTCTTCCCTATTACAAAAACACTGTTGATGTTTATTTTTTAAATTTACAGTTTGGACTTTATTTTATATCTGTAGATTATCTTTAAATGGAACATATATGTGTCTCCATAAATAGTGGGCAGCAGGGGCTTAGCTTGAGCTGAGCCCCTGAAATTTTACTTGTCAGGGTCTTCCAGGTAAACTAATGTGACAGGCCTGCTGGAAGTCTGTTTGTCTTGATGACACGAAGCCTGTTGAGGTTTCAGGTTGGTCCAATACTGTCTGTCAGTAATTTCTGCTCCAGGCCCACTCTCTCTTAGGATCCATCTGGATCCTAAGAAAAAGCTCACATTAAGTACAAACTAAAAAAGTGATTTTGATTAAAATCTGTTTATGACATTGCTTTGTGTCTCTCTAAAGAGTAAATGCACACACCCAGCAAGAAAGGAAGTCGCCTGGCTCTGAGCACAACTTTCAATGTGGGAGCAGCTCCGATTGTGAGACACAGAACATGCGGTCAGAGCCTGAGGGGAACCTGCCCACGTACTTGCTCTCCTCGAGAGGAAGCTGACTGCCTTCCGAGGGGCAGTGGGTCTGGTAGGAATCGTGCTTTGTGCTGCAAGTGACAGCAGCGCCTGGGGGATGTCAAGATAGTTCTGACCAGACTTGTTAGTAAGCTCATTCGAGCCACCCTGGATTATCTCAGAAATATTTAGGGGAACTTTTTATGGAAAATAAATTTAGAGCGAGGAGCAGAGGACCAGTTGGGTGAAATACAGAGTGTTATTGTTAATGTGACTCCGCTTGTGCCCCAAAGCTGGTGAAATATAGGGAAACTTAAGATGCATGCAGGTAAGAGTTTTTGGATCTAGTTGCTAAATGCCTGCTAGCTGGAGCCTGCTGGGTTTAGCAGCTATTTGAGGAAATCTATCCTCTCATCCTTCACACACATTCCTGAGATATAAATCAACCACATTTCTGGAGGCCATTTCTTCCACAGCATTTCATACTTTGTTGTACTAAAACAACACCAACACACCCCCCCCCACCACCACCACGTTCGTATATTTTCAAGAAGGGATATCATATGTACATAATGCTAAAATCAGCCTCATGATTTTACTTTCTTGAAACACTACAAAAGAAAGATTTGTCACAAATTACTTGCAAACTTATTATTGGTGCCACTTAACTGTATAGGCAATGATTTCAGCAGAAAAACAATAATCGTATGCAGTTATGTCTAAGTACCAGCACAACCCCCGTAATTATCAATAATAATGGTAATCAAACTAGTTTACTGTTAGGCCCTTAAAAGTTTTTGGTTTAAATGTAATGCATATGTTAACTGTCTAAATACACTTTGAAATAGGCCAACTTTTAATGGCCAGTGTGAATAGAGAGGAAAATGGTGGTGTTGGTGGTGGTGGTGTGTGTGTGTGTATGTGTGTATCCAAGTTACAAGAAATAGTTTTTATATATGGGCAAAAACGTGAATACAGACATACACACACTTCTATTAAGAACTTAGTATATGTATGTGTAGGGCACAGTTTTTGCCCTCAATGGACATAGAAGCTAATTATATCTGGACACAGTGGGAGAACAGACCTTCCTAGGAGTGGGGAAAAAAGTTGGGTTATAACTTGAAATACCAGATGAGGTGGGGCTCAGATTTGTTTAGGCCTGAAGGGTTAACAAGAATGCCAGCACCAAAGGTTAAAGCAACAAGGTGGAAAACTAGAACTGGTTGGGTTGAGATAGTCCCAGAAAGCCAGAGGGAGAATCTGTGAGATAAATCTCCAGTTGCCTTGGCAAAGAAAATGGCCAGAAGATTTCTCAGAGCAAGGGAGGGAGCTGACCTTTAAAAGTAAGACAACTGGGTTGAAATTTATGCATTAAGTAACCTACGTGCCAAAAATTATAACATCTTTTATTTTCTATTACTGGACTCATCTTTCTCTGGAGTCTTCCAGCTACTGTAAACTTGCCAAATTGAAAGTAACCCAATCTCTGCTGGTTTAACTCAAGTTCAATTCAAGGTTAAAGTCTCTATCAGGATAGTGCCTTTCCTTTCTCTCCTTACTCTGAGTTCCCAAACTGGAGGCTCTGGGTGGGGGTGGAAAGGGTCGTCCCACTGCCTCCTGGCAATAAGAGCTGGAAGAACCAGAAGTTTGAATGCTATCTGCTTGATCTTCACAGCTTTCTAATGCACTGGGGCCAGAGGATGAGTAAATGGTGCCATCTTGTTCTACTGGGCACTGGCATAGGCAGTTGAAGCCTGCATGGCTGGGATAAGTTGTGGTCCCTTCTCTCCTCATGGATAAGGTGCCATGATTGATTGCTCTTGGGAACTTGTCCATCTCTCCAAGTTGATTAGGCCCAACTTGGCTCTTTCTTGTTCTGTAGATTCGGCAAGGTCTTGCCAAGTCTACAACGTAGTCCCAAGTGTGGACACACCATCCAAGAGCCTCGATGGTCTCTTTGTTCCATATTGTGGTAGTTATTGCTGGCAAGCTAGCCAGCCTTTCTCTCAACCATCCTTTGTGCACCAGCTACAGCACTTGTAGAAACTGCTGGAGCCCTCACACCTTAAATGAAATGCAGGGAGACTAGGGAATGCCATTTTAGGCTCACCTGTTTAGAAATCTTGTACTGCCCAAGCTGTTCTACTGTGCTTGTGCAATGTTGGTTTCCGTAGGAAAGCGGAAAGCCAGCTTGGATGCGTTCAGATTCCCCTCATTTATCTGAGATTTCCATTGGAGTTTCTATTGTCTCGCCCTCTCCCTTTGGCTGATGCTAAGGCTGTCAGGGACCCAGGCAGCATTCCCACTCTAGTCTTATCTCCTTCATCTCTCAGTCTCCTCCACCCTTTCCTGTTTATCTTCTAGGCCAAAGAGGCCCTTCCTCTTCTCTTGTGTTGAAACTCCTCTTCCTCATATCCACCTCCTTTTCCACCTTATGTCCCCATAAAAACTCTGTTTTCTGAGTAGACCAGGACTGATATACTGGGGTACTTATTAGAGACATAAAGATGTATAAGGAGGAATTTAGAAAAAAAAAAAATTCTCAGAAAAGCCTGGCTTTTAGAATATTATATTCTTATGAACCCAGAATAATTAGCTTTGTGAACTGAAGTGGTATGGTAATCTTATTATTTCAGGGATACCTAACCTTCCTTCCCTAGGACAGTAGTCTCATGAATTATCCACAGTGGCAGGTGGGTCTCAAGGAATTTTACTTATTGGTGGACAAAAGGTACATTGACAATATTGTCTGTGTACCGACATATCCCCAGCTACTGAACAGATACACTTCTGAAGTTACCTCATCCATCTCTCAACCATGTTCTTCTTCTGTGTGTCAGTTTTGAGGTAGACAATAAAAAAGGCAACTAATTATACCAAGGAATATGAACAAATACACCAAATAAATAATCCTCTGGAGTGATGTGTGAGTGCACATATACTCATAGGCTCTCCATACATTCTACTCCATGTTATAACTTGATATCAAATAGTACATGTCACTAGTTTACATTTTTAATGCTTTCCCTTGATGTTCAACCTTTATTTCCTTCTTCAAGCAGTGATTCAGATGAGATAGAATATCAGCTCTACATCAAGGTGAGGCTCTATTTCCCATAGGCTCTTTCTAAGTAATTATTTTTCCATCTGAAAAAAATTTTAAGAAATATAAATTATCTCTAGACATGAATGAATAGTTTTTGTTTTATAGGTGAGTTTAAACTCCAGAATACTCTTGCCTGAAATTCTTCCTACACACTGAATTAGATTTTCTTTTAAAGTTCAAGCCAAAGAGAAGACAACTGGAATTCCTGAAATCTGTCCATAAATAACAACAGTTCCTCTGGAGTTTATGTCTCAATCCTGAGTATTTCTACACTGTCCATCATCCCAGGCATAAAAAAAAATAGAATTTCATGGAGGTAAAAGATAACAATTAGTTGGGAATAGCAATCAGATTGTAGTGCCGAGATGTGCCTTATATTCGTTTAATTCAAATATATTCAAGAAATATCTATTATGTGCCATGCATTGGGCAAGGAGGATATGCAAAGATGAGTTTATAATATTTTGAAATGATTAAATATTAAAAAACCATCACTTACTAATACATAAATATTTGGACCTGTATTATGTTAGCTTATTACAATAAATTCAAATATGTTTATTCAATAACCATTGATCAGATATGGCTCTGTTGCTAAGGACTGTGACTTCAGGGACAGGAGCAAGTGAGATAGTCTTAATTCATAATTTATTCTATTACTAATCTTATCATTCTTATCCCTCTACATACAGGTTTGATGTGAACCTTTTAAAAATACAAGATTTATAACTATTTTAACAAAAGTCAGGAATAGATTATTTGGATTTGCCAGTCAATGTTTAATGAGATGAGCTTCATGAATATCTTTGAAGGTGTTCTCATTGTTATTTATTTCAGAAGACAACTCAGTATTTTTAGTCTGGTAGCTACCATTCTCTTCTATTTGAAAACATTTTTTTAAAAGTTTTTAAAATTGTACACTAGAAACAAGAAGACAGAAGCTATTCTGCTCTTGGTGAGGGAAGAGACTTACAGCATATATTAATAATAATAACCATGCACATTTGTATAGGTCTTTTTGTTTCACAAGGTATACTTGCATGTATTATTTTATTTTATCTCATAATAAAGAACTCTAACAATATTAAAAACATTTCAGGTAGGAAATGGACCATTGGTGTGGTACCATCAAAGTCATAGATTCAGGGTAAGGAACCAATTTCCTTCTAGTCTAAGGAATAAAGTCTCCCGTCTCCCTTTGGTTTTTTTTTTTTTTTTTTGGTACATGTCATGCCGGACTTTTTAGTGTATGTGCCTTGTTCTTATTTAGATCATTGGAATACGTACTCTTTGAACCTGTTCAAGAGCAGTTAAATAAAAGGAGATTTGATCCAATAAATCATAAATCTGTGAAGCTTCAAGCCAGGGAGAATTTTCTTCCTACGGACCACAGAATACATTTTAATACTCTCCCATCCACAGCAAGATGTTCCTGCTGATTCATAGGAGGCCCTTACTTTATTATAGAACTGCACTAGCTGCATTATACTGTAGAACTGAGTGATGAAGACACTTGGAAGAGGGTAAGCAACAGAGGAAGGAAAGGAGGAAAAGGATGAAGGAACAAAAAGAGAAGGTCAAAAAATTCTGTAATGAAGAAAGGGAGAAAAACAAATCAAGTGTGTGAGTGAGGAAGGGCCAAATCAGGGATAAAGGTCAAAGGGCACTCAGCTTTTTTAGAAAGGATTGAATGATTTCTTCAAAAGAAAATTTTATGCTCATATAGCTTGTACAATTTAAAAATAATCTAAATAGAAAATTTTAGATGCAATTATGCTAATTTTTTTTTTTTTTTTCTTTTTTGGTTAAGTCAAAACATTTCCATTGTTTTTTTTTTTAACATCTTTATTGGAGTATAATTGCTTTACAACGGTGTGTTAGTTTCTGCTTTATAACAAAGTGAATCAGCTATACATACACATATATCCCCATATCTCCTCCCTCTTGCATCTCCCTCCCACCCTCCCTATCCCACCCCTCTAGGTGGTCACAAAGCATGAGCTGATCTCCCTGTGCTATGCGGCTGCTTCCCACTAGCTATCTATTTCACATTTGGTAGTGTATATATGTCCATGCCACTCTCTCACTTTGTCCCAGTTTACCCTTCCCTCTCCCTGTGTCCTCAAGCCCATTCTCTACGTCTGCGTCTTTATTCCTGTCCTGGCCCTAGGTTCTTCAGAACCATTTTTTTTTCTTTTTTTTTAGATTCCATATATATGTGTTAGCATACAGTATTTATTTTTCTCTTTCTGACTTACTTCATTCTGTATGACAGACTCTAGGTCCGTCCACCTCATTACAAATAACTCAATTTCATATCTTTTTATGGCTGAGTAATATTCCATTGTATATATGTACCACATTGATCCATTCATCTGTCGATGGACACTTAGGTTGCTTCCATGTCCTGGCTATTGTAAAGAGATTATGCTAAATATTAGTAATGATTAATTCTGGGTTAAAATATGAGTTACTATTATTATTTCTTTGTTTGATTTTTTGCACTTTTCATACCAGACCAAACCACGCCAAACCAAAATAAGACTGAATGGAACTTCACAAACTTCTTTCTGGCTCTATTAGTGATAGCTGCCAACATCATCCCTTTTCGGGAGAAATCGTTTTATTTAGTTAATGCACAAAGCAATCACCCACAGCCATGACTGTCATAAGTCAACAAAATTTGTTGAATACCTATTGTGTGCAACTTGTGCTGAGTCAAAAAGAAGATTTAGGAAGCTCTTGGCAAAGCTGATTCAAATTTCTAATCTCTAAACTGAAGCAAATTTTTTCTTTTGCTGGCAAGTGCTTATATGCCTTTGGTTCATTTCTGGTCTTTGGAAAGTAGAACATAGTATTAGTAAATGTAGGAAAACACATTCATGCACCCTGGAAAATTAGTGTTGATGCTGGTCATTTTCCAAATAAACAACTGAACTGAACTTTATTAAGATGAAAGACTTATTATAGTTAACTCCCAGAATAACTTGGTTCTGTCTGGGTCCTTGTTCTAATTGATTTAAATACTGAGTGATATCAAATTCCTGTTTCCCAAGTTCAAAGAGAAGTGGATGATCCAGAGAGATGAATGTTAATGATAAGAAAAGGACAAATTCAATACTCCCAGACTATCCAAATAAAAACACAATGTATTTTAATCTTTGGCCTACTTGCCAAGGAATTTAATCTCTAGTAACATAAAGCTTTTGGCCCAGGACTTTATGTTACTAGAGAGGTGGAGTTGACCATTTACAAAAGAAGATGGTTGTGAATGATTTATACTTGTAAAAATAACTTGTAGCTCATTATTTATTCTTAAATAATAAACTCATATTTATTTAAGACCGAGTCACATGGATGATATTGGCGCACGATTTACTTGCTTACTTAAATGCAGTTGAAAACCTTTCGTTTTTAGCCTTTGTATGCATTTTGCAAGCTGAAAGAGCCAGTTTCTTTAGTTTAGTACCAGTATCTAACAATACATTTCAGAGCCTCTAGTCATTATTTTGTGTTTTTATAGGGGAGAAGATTAACTTTTTAAAAAATCAATTGGATTCAGATCATTCTATTGCTCATTGACTATCAATATAATATGGGCATGGACCCATCCTAGAAGCAGAGTGTTTAAGAGTGAGGGCATTGGGGTTAGACCCACTTAGTCCTCCTTGGGCAAAGCTCTTTCCTCTCTGAACCTCATTTCTTGCATCTGTAAAATGGGGATTGAAATATCTTCTTCATAAAGTAATTGTAAGAATTAAATGAGATGATGCGGTGGGGGAGAATTAAGCCAGTTCTATAATGCACGTTTAGTTCTCAGTAAGGGGCTCATTGCTGTTTTATTATTGACAAAGGTAGTTTATTCAAAGCCAATCAATTCCTCCACTGTCCTTGCTGAAAATGTACCTAAAGCCATTTCTAAGCTGTGATTCCTTCCGCACCTCAAATGTCTCCTTCACATGCTCATTCACAGCATGGCTAGTCAAATCTCTTATGTGGATGTCATTTCCCACATCATCACTCTTTTCTTTAATCTCTACCAGATTTTTATCCCCTTTTAAACAGCCCCTTCATTATAAAGATTTCTGAGAGAGGGGGTATAATGGTAGTGGTTAATCTTTTCTTTTATAGATTATGCTTTTGGTATACCGAAGACATATTTGCCTGGCCCATAGTTACAAAGATTTTTCTCCCATGATTTCTTTTAGAAGTTTTATAGTTTTAGATTTTACATTTAGGTCTATAATCCATTTTGAGTTAATTTTTGTATAGGGTAAAGTATGGATCAACATTCATTTTTTAAAAAATTAATTAATTAATTTATTTTTGGCTGTGTTGGGTCTTGGTTTCTGTGCAAGGGCTTTCTCTAGTTGCAGCGAGAGGGGGCCACTCTTCATCGCGGTGCGCGGGCCTCTCACTATCGTGGCCTCTCTTGTTGCGGAGCACAGGCTCCAGGCTCAGTAGTTGTGGCTCACGGGCCCAGGTGCCCCGCGGCATGTGGGATCTTCCCAGACCAGGGCTTGAACCCGTGTCCCCTGCATTGGCAGGCAGATTCTCAACCACTGTGCCACCAGGGAAGCTCCAACATTCATTTTTATACATGTGGTAGCCAATTGTTCCAGCACTATCTATTTAAAAGACTATTGCTTTTCCTCTGAATTATTTTTGTACTAATCAAAAATCAATTGTCCATATATGAGTGGGCCTATTTCCAGGTTATCTATTCTGTTCCATTATTCTACTTGTCTATCTTGACAACAGTACCATAGTATCTTGAGTATTGTAGCTTTATCATAGGTCTTGAAGTCAGGTAGTATTAATGTAAGTTCTTTAACTTTATTCTTCTTTTTCAAAGTTGTTTTGGCTATTTTAGGTCCTTTGCATTTCCATATGAATTTTAGAATCAGCCTGTCAATTTCTATAAATAAAAGTCTGCTTGGATTTTGACCTGGAATGCTTTGAATATACAGATCAATTTGGAGAGAATTATTATCCTAACAATACCAAGTATTCCAATCCATAAACATGCTATATCTCTCCATTGATTTAAATCTTCTTCAATTTCTCTCAGTAATGTTTGGTAGTTTTAAGAATGCAGATCTTACATGTCTTTTGTCATAATTATCTCTAAGTATTTTAATATTTTTGATGCTATTGTAAATTATATTTAAAAAATTTTTATTTTCAGATTGTTTTCAGTGTATAAAAATACAATAGATTCTTATATATTGATCTGGTGTCCTGTCACCTTGCTAAATGCACTTATTAGTTCAAGTAGTTTTTTTGTTTTGTTTTGTTTCTTTTGGATTCTGTAAGATTTTCCACATAGATGATTATGTGGTCTGTGAAAATCTGGAATTAATGCATTGGCTAAACCCTGTATACTACAATATTGAATAGAAATATTTAGAGTAGATCTGCTTGCCTTTCTGCTTGTATTTAAAGTAGGTTTTGTGAAGTCAGCATATATAGTTGGATCTTACTTTTTCCAATATGATAATCTCTAGATTTTAATAAAGATGTTTAGACCATTTCCAGTAAATACTATCATTGATATATTTGGATTTAAAGCTAAAATCTTTCTCTTCGCTTTACGTTATGCTATCTGTTCTCTGTTTTCTTTTCACTTTCTTTTGAATTCAGTATTTTTATGAATTCATTTTACCTCCTGTATTAGTCCTATTTTTTTATTTTTTATATTTTTGGAGGCTTGATATCTTTAGGGGGCAAAGCAAAAAATCTGCTTTCAATGGCATTAGTCTCTCCATGGCATCACCTCTATAAATTAAAATCCTGTGGGTGCAAATGAGACATCCCCTTTGTTGACTTCTTAGCTATAACTCTTTGTTGTATTATTTTAGTGGTTGACTTAGAGTTTACAGTGTACTACATCTTTAACTTACTACAGTCTACCTTCAAGTGATATTATACAACGTTACATATAGTGCAACCACCTTACAACAGTATACTTACATTTCTCCCCTCCTAGCTTTTGTACAATTATTTTCATAGAATATTTTTACATATGTTATAAACAACATAATATGTTATTATTTTATCTTTCTTTAAATAGTCAATTATATTTTAAAGATATTTAAGTACTTAAAAACATGTCTGATATTTACCCATGTAATTACCATTTCTAGTGTCCCTCATTCCTTTGTGTAGTCTTGTATCTCTCTCTAGTATTATTTTCCTAGTTCTTAAAGGATTTCCTACAAAATTTCTCATAATATAAGTTTGCTGGCAATAAATTCTTTTAGCTTTTGTGTTCTAAAAAAGTCTTTATTTTGCCCTTATTTTGAATATATATTTTCATTGAGTATAAAATTCTTGATTGAAAGTTGTTTCCTTTTAGTACTTTAACAATGTTACTCTACTGTCTTCTGTCTTGTGTTGTTTCCAATGACAAATTTGCTGTCATTTACTCTATATTACTAGTTTTAAGCCATTAATAGTGACATGTCTGGGTGGGTTTTCTTCACGTTTCCTGTGCTTGGGGTTCATTGAACTTCTTGGCTCTGCGAATTTATATTTTTTAAATCAAATTTGGAAATTTTTAGCCTTATTTGTTAAAATATTTTTCCTGCCATCCATCCTTTAGAAGACTCCAATTACATATACATAGACCAAGTGAACTTGTTCTATAGCTCACTGTTGCTCTGTTAATTTTTTCAGTATCTTTTTCTCTGTGTTTTATTTAGATAGTTTCAAGTTCACCAGTCTTTTTTCTTTTTTTTGCTATATCCAATCTGATATTAATTCCAAGCTGTATATTTTCCATCTCAGGCATGGTAGTTGTATTTCTAGATGTTTGAACTGGGTTTGTCTTATATTTCCATGTCTATATTTAAATTTTTCAATCTTTGCCTAGTTCTTAAATATATGGAATAAAGTCACAATAACTGCTTTAATATCTTCGATATCCTTGTCTACAAATTCTGTCATTTCTGGGTCAGTTTCAATGAACTGTTTTTTCTCCTCATTATGTGTTATATTTTCCTGCCTCTTTGCATGCTTGGTAATTTTTTACCAAACTGTACCTTATTGGGTCCTGGAAATTTTTGTGTTCTTGTAAACAGTCTTGAGCTTATTTTGGGATACATTTAAGTTACTTACAAACAGCTTGATCCTTTTGGGTCTTGTTTTTAAGCTTTGTTAAATGGAGCCCGATCAGTCTGGTTAATTTTGCCCCAGTACTGAGGTAGGACTCTTCTGAATCTTCTCCACAATGCTGCATGAGTTATGAGGGGTTTTTGTTTGTTTGTTTGTTGTTTTACTCTGGTCAGTAGAAACAGAAATTACTCCCAGGCTGTGTGAACTCTATGGATTTTTCTCTCTGATTCTTTCAGTTGGGTACTTCTCTGACATCAGATAGTTTCCTTGTATACATTCACAATCAGTACTGAGCTGAAGAGTCAAAGGGACTATTTGAAGTAATTTCGGACTCTGTCTCTTTGAAGGTCCCTCTTCTCTGGTATTCTCCCTGTGAACTCTAGACACCTTGGCCTCACTAGATCCCTACCTATATCTCCTCAACTCAGAGACCTGGATTCCTCTCCATGGACCATGACCTAAAAACTCTCCAGGCAGTAATCAGGGGCCATCATAGAAATCACCTCATTTGTTTCCCAGCTCTTAGACTACTGTCCTTTTTTTCTAAATGTCTTGAAAACAATTTTTACATATATTTTTAAATATATCTTTTTGTATATGTTTCAAGTTGATGGGTAAATTTGGTCCCTGTTACTCCATCACTCACTGTGGCCTTGGGTTTCCTGCTTTGGAATAGGTTGGTACTTTCAAGGATATCAGAAAAAAAAACTGCCACACTTCTCATTTCCATCCTCAACTCTCAAAGTCTCTATGTAAATTTATATTTATCTAATAAATTAATAAAGAATTTAGCTTTATAGTATTTATTATGTGAATTAATACAGTTATATCACTTCACTTATATATGTCAGAGGGTCTTGTATGATGCAATATATGTGAGGTGTTTTGGGAGAGGAAAAAGATTCACTGTGGTGCCTCCACTCATTTATTCTCTATAAATGACAGATATATCACAGCTTACACGTATCTAGTTAAGCAGATTGATGCACTATATTATCTAGTTTTAACTAGATGACGCCTCTGAAAATAGACAATTAACAAGGTTCGGCAAAGACACCATGGATAGGAGATAATATAAAAACAAAAGCCTAAGAAAATACTTTAAAAAAAAGAAGGAAGATATTACACTTATTCTATTCCAAGTTTGAGTGTTTTATATATATATATAACAGCCGAAATTTTGAGTTGCCTAACTCACACCTTCCCAGAGGAGATGGACAGAGGCGAGGTTCTGCCTTCTTGTTTCAGGTCTTGTACTGTGAACAAGTTTCCTTTTTGTGGATTATTTACTGCCATGTTTTTCATCTTTTTGTGCTTTCTGTTGGTGATTTTACTGTGCCGAACTGCTATCTACTGTTCCTAAGTGCAAGAAGGCTGTGATGTGCCTTCCAGAGAAAACATGTGTGAGATAAGCTTTGTTCAGGCATGAGTTATGGTGCTGTTAAAACACAAACACACATAAAACAAGTTATGTATTTATTGGCTGATAAAAATGTTGTGACCAAAGGCTCATAAGAATCTAACCATGTGTTTTCTCTAGGAGCCAGCGTTCAATATTTGCTAGTTTAGTGTTTGGTGACTTAATAGACTATAATTGCTGCAAATAATGTGACCTGACTGCATATAAAGGGAAAACCCCATAAATCTAATGAGATTTTACAAAAAGTAGGTCAAAACATTAATATTATCAGGAAGTTTATTGAAAATTAGATTGCATGTACTAAAGTTACCAAGTGACATGCTTACAAAAATATAAGCTCTCAAGAACAACTGATCCAGGATTTGGCAATCATCATAGTAATAATTGATTCAGAAAAAAATCATCAATGGATGATTGCTATCATCTGTGGATTACTATTTTCTGAGGAACAGAATATTGACTTAGTCTTGAAGTCTCTCTCCACACAATGCTATTAACACAAAAGGGAAAGTAAAGAGAATTTTACAGTAGTGAAAAATTACGTGGCAGACACCACTTTAACTAAATGATCAAAGCTAACATCAAATGGAACAAAATGACATTGTGTGTCTCTTGATAAGATGCACTGAAAAGGACACAGAATCACTTCTATGACATTTCTTCCAAAAATCTATAACCTGATTCTAGTCAGGAAGAAACAAATCCAAATTGCTTGAATTTTTGAAAAATATCAAGGTCATGGGAAGAAAGGAAGATTAAGGAACTGCTCCAGATTAGAAGAGATGAAGAGGCATGTGAAGTAACTGCAGTGTGTGATTCTCAATGAAATCCTGGATAGGAAAGGACATTATTGGGATAATTGGTGAAATTTGAATAAAGCTTGCAGGTTAAATAATAGTGTTCTATTAGTGTTAAGTTCCTGGTTTTTGGGAGAGAATGTCCTAATTCATAGGGAATATGCACTGAAGGATTTAGATGTAAAGGAAGCCTCATATCTGCAACTTACTATTGGATAGTTCATAAAAAAATAATGTATGTGTATTCAGAGAGACTGATAAAGCAAACATATATCAGTAAAATGATAACGGCTGGGAGAAATCTATGTGAAGATTATACAAGAGTTCTTTGTACTGTTCTCACAACTATTTCACAATAAAAAGTAAAAAATAAATGGACTTCTTCTATGATGACAATCATGATTAGTAGTATGCCATGTAGCAGATAGTTTGGGGGAAAAATTTCTATTTACTCTGGTCCTATTAGGAAAAGTGACATTTTAAACAATAAGTGGTTAGAGATGCTTTTAAAATAGAAACTTTGTCACAGAAAGAACATTTGGGAATAGATATTTGAAAATATTTCTTATTATCATGACCCTTTAAAAACTTTGAGTGTACTTATAAAAAATGCTGTATTTGCGCACTTGAATGAAAATGTGGTAATAAAATTTTCTAATCTGTTGAAAAGTCTTCCAAATGTGGTGTTTCAGCAGAATTCTGTTTTAGATAATATTTCTTCATAACAAACAACTCCAAAACTAAGTAGTTTAAAATAATTTATGATTATTTCTCACAGTTCTGTGTTCAGAACCAACTGGATGGTTCTCACTTGGAGGTCTTACACACAGCTACAGGTACATGCTGAGCAGGGCTCAAGTCACCTGAAGATTTCTCATTGGTGTCTGGGCTAGGTTGGCTGGAACATTTGGGGGCTGGCCAGGCATCTCTTTCCTTCTTTCTCCATGTGGATTGCTTGGGCTTCCTCATGGCATGGCAGCCTCCAGGTAGTCAGACGGTGGCTGGCTTTCCCCAGAGCCAGTGCTCTAAAAGAGTCAGACAAACTCCAAGAGGCTTCTTATGGTCAAGCCTCAGAAGTCTGGCAGCTTCACTTTTACATTATTCTACTGGCTAAAGCAGTCACAAACCAGCCAAGATTCAAGGGAACGAAAGAACAGACTCCTTGTCTCAGTAGGGAAATGACTTGCATCAGCAAGGAGGGAAGGAATTGATGGTGGCCATCTTGGAGAGAAGCTACCAACTTTTGAGTCTAATTTGTTAAAATACAGAAACTATGACAAGTTCTGATTACTCCATAAGGAAAACACTGATGTATGGGGAAATGGACATTTTCCAGTTAAACTTTAGGAAAAGATGATGATCAATTGGTGGATGGCATTTCAAAATGAATATCTTAATTCGGTCAGTACAGCCAACAATGTACTTCTTCCCTTTGAGACCACCTTTGTGGGGTAACATCTTCATCTATGACAGATAATAAATTGAACTTAGAACCAGAGTTTTGAATGGTTGTATCAAAAAGTGTAGAGTCAATTTTTTTAAAAAGGAATATATTCAATCACTTTATTCTCACTAAATATTGCTATTAATAATAGTTTTATTGAAAGAAGAAACTTTTAATTATTAGTAAATATCATAAAATACTAACTACTTTTTATCATCCCTTTTAACTTCCATTTTTATATATAATTTACGTGCACGATATATGTGTACATTTGCACATTAGAGAAAGACATGAAAGTATTGTGCTAAGAGCATAGATTCTGGAGCAAGATGCCTGGGTTTATTACTTGCTGTGTGACCCTGAACAGGTTACTTGACCTCTCTGTGCCTCAGCTCTCAATTCTAAGTAGGGGCAATAATAATACCGTATCATAGATTGTGAGCAGTATTTGAGTTAATATATAGCTTGGCTTGTAGTATTTAGCTATAACTATTACTATTCAGCAATATCTTTTAAAATAAAAACATGCAGACCATTTGACCAAACGTTTCTTCATCTAGGTATAACTATAGAGAAATACTTGTGTGCACCAGAGGCTTTGTACAAGGATGTCCATTGAGGCAACATTTGTAATAGGAAAAATGGTGGAAACCATCTAAATGTATAGGGGAAGAGTTTAATAAAGTATGGCAAATAGATATGGTGGAATACTTCACAGTAGTTCCAAAGAGGAGGTAGATTTTCATGTACTGATATGGGAACATCACCAAATATTAAGTTAAAAATCAAATTGTGGCACAATGAGTATGACATGATTCAATATATACAAAAGACAATACAATTAAGCCATACATTTGTATATTTGTAGTTGTATATAAATATAAATATTTCTATTTGTGTATAAATATTTGCATTGTTATATAAGCCTATAAAAACGTCTAGAAGGATATATGCCACACTTAGTTTACAGAAGAGTGGGTCAAACAGAACTGTGGGGTTTCTGTACTTTATAAATATTTTACAAGAATGCATCCATATAATGATTATATAATTTAAGATATATTTAAAATATTTGTAAAAAGAGTGTGGGAGTCACTTATCTAGATTGTGGAAGGAAGACTGCATTGAACTTGACATGTTCACAATTAGTCTCATAATTAGTTACTTAATTGTGATCAGAATGGGGAAAACAGACAAGTGGGCATTTTGTTGTTCTTTCTCAGACTACATTTCACCCATTACATTCAATGTAGTAAGAAGAATTGTTTTTCCTTATTTTTTCAGCTAAAAAATGGTGGGGAGAAATTTTCTGAAAACATTTACTGTAGTCAGTAGCACAAACAGAAAATCTAAGAACTTATGCAGTTTGCTCCTTTCAAAACTCACCATCAATAAGCATTTATAAAATGAAAGAAACATTATCGATTAATCCCATGCATGGAGGAGAGTTTCCTTTTGCTACTGTAAGTATTCCACTCATTTCCTTGAGGAAAAAAAGAAGTAGTATGACAGAATATTAAATTCATATCGTATATTATTCCTAAGTGAGAATCACTTTTCAAAAGTCCTGCTCGTAATCGTGTCTTGATATATAACTTTACTACATGCCTTGAAGTCATTGGCAGTTCTCCAAAGAGACCAAACAGAACTTCAAATATTATTTCAGACCACTGAGGGAAAGGGGAGAAGTAAGATTGATTTCGTTTTAAATGACTGGAGCCAGGCTCTGCACGGGCTAGTCTTTTTGCCTTATTCCCGTGGCTTTTCTTTGCCAATTAGGGAGCATCACCTGTATGGGAGAGCGGGCTCTGTCTAAGAAAGAGACGGGGAGAGGCGTGCTCCTCCAACAGCTGCCCGCGCGTGTCAGCCCAAGTTACAGAAGGGAGCAGCTGTGCCCCCATGAGAAAATCCATTCATATCTAACAGGAAGACAAGTGACCCCTGCAACTGCAGAAAAGCAACTTGATCCCCTTCTGGAAAGTGATGGCCTTTGCAGTTTTTACAGGGTTAGGGGCAGTCTGAGGAGAGACCCCATCCTCAAAATCTGCCCTGTGGGGGGTCATGTGGCCCTGACAGAAACCAAACGAAACTCCTGAGCCACGGAAGGAAGGCTTTCCACGTGGCAGGTGCTTAAGGGCTTGTGGCTGAGGCGTCTGGCTTTTGGTGCCTGGAAGATGAGAGGGAAGGGGGTAAAACGTGCTTTTGCTCTGCCCAGTTTCCACTTGAAAGCAGAAATACATAACCAGAGAGCTGGGAGCTGGGTGAGTGGTCATCATCCGCATGATGGTATTTCCTACAAGGAAATCTTTTCAAAACATACTGGGGGACCCTGTGCAATGAGCAGAAAGCAGTGAGAGGCAGGGAGGGAGGAGAAGGCAGGTTTCAAGCCCTCAGCAGTCCAGGCCATGGAGAAAAAGGATTCCTAATCAAAATGCTTTCATCTTAACCAGTGCCCCTGGGGATCTGGGGGCTCTGCTTCCAAGTGAGGATCATGGAAGGCATGTGACTAACAGACCAAGATGAAACAGTATCCCTGCTAATATTGAAGCCATGTTCATGGAAACGCTGGATAGGTTTACCTCGTCCAGACATAAAGGAACCACTATGATACAACCCTGGGACAGGACAATAAGGACTATTTCTGTTCTTTTGGTGTGTCTTTAACTGTTCTTAGTTTAATTTTTTTCAGATAGGCAATACATTCACGTGGTTCAATAACCCGAACATATTAATAGTGGTACAGTCAAGACTGTCTCACATCTTCCCAGACCCCATTGGGCAGCCACTTACTGTTAACTGTCCTTTCAGAGTTTCTTTATGCAGATACGAACACATGCAAATGTAGATCATTGTCTCTCCTTTTATTTACTCAATGGCATGAAGTTATAGAGGGCTTCATTCCTTTTTTTTTTTTTAACAATTTCATAACCTCCCACTGAATGGATGTATAAGAATTAATTTAACCAGCAGGCTGTTGATGAACATTAAATTGTTTCTAGTTTTTTGTGATTATCAACAAAGTAGCCAAGAATGACACTGTACATATGTCAATTCAATTCACCCTTATGCAAGCTTTCTATATAATAGATTTTCCAAAGTGGAATTACAGGGCCAAAAGGCATGTGGATTTTGGAGATGTGTTTATATTATTCTAGATGCCTATAAGCTCTCTGGGATAATTTTCCACATTCTCACCAACAGTGTATATTCACACTTTGGAGTTTTGCCCTCTGATCAGTGAAAACTAGTATCTCATTGTAGTTTTAATTTTGTTTTTTATAAATTTATTTATTTTATTTATTTTATTTTTGGCTGTGTTGGGTCTTCGTTGCTGCTCGCGGGCTTTCTCTAGTTGCAGCGAGTGGGGGCTTCTCTTGTTGTGCAGCATGGGCTCTAGGCGTGCGGGCTTCAGTAGTTGTGGCAGTAGTTTTAATTTTTATTTTTCTTATGAGTGAGGGTGAATATCTTTTTATATGTTTAAGAGCTATTTGTACTTCCTTTTCTGTAAATGGTGCAATGCATAAAGTCTATCCATACCCTTTGCCCATGTTTCTGTTGAGTTGTTTTTTTTCTTATAAATTTCTGCTATTGAGCCCACCCAGTGATTTTTTACAATTTTTGGTTATTGTATTTTTCATTTTTAGAATTTTTTCATTTGTTTCTTCATTACATATTCTATTTTCTGTGACTTTCTATTTTTCATTTGTTTCAAGCATTCATAATTGCTTTAAAATTAAAACATTTATATAATAGCTGCTTTAGAATACTCATCAGATAATTCCAACATCTGTGTCATCTCAATGCTAATGTCTGTCGATTGCCTTTTTTCTTCTGAGTTGAGATTTTCATGGTTTTCAGTGTGATGAGATGTGGATTGTGTCCTAGACATTTTGAGTATTATGTTATGTGACTCTGGTTCCTACTTAAATCTTTTATTTTAGCAGGCAGTCAACTTGTTTAGGTTCACAATGCATGTCCTGGTCCACTTTGTGGGCTGTACTTCAAAGCTCAATTTCATGTTCAAAGACATGGCAGTGCTGTTCGGGTCTGCCCCACTGTGTGTTCCCCTGAGACTAATCTGAACCTGGGTGGTGTTTCAGACCAGTGTTCAGTTTTTCTGACTTTTTAAACCTTTGTTGTGTTGCTTCTTACCTGTTTTATGTACAGGTCACAGAGAGTTCTGCCCAGGATTCCAGATTTAGGAAATCACTTTCTCTAGTTCTCTACTTTCCATAATCCTCCCGCATGTTCCAGTTAGGAGTGGGGGCCGGGGGCATCTCCTAGTTGTAGAAGGAGGGATGGCTAAGTGGGTTCCACCCACAGCTCCCACCTGTAGCACCGGGTGAGGAGGGGGAAAGGCAAGTCTTTTTTTGGGTTGTTTGTCTACAGAACAGCAGATAGGGTCAAAATGTTTTTGCCCTGCTGGAAATCCTGGTCCTACAGCTAAAGAAGGGAGGACTCATCTGGCTGAGTTGAAGGCTTTCAAGCCTTTATAAACCACGGTACCTCCATAAACCATGGTTATCTAGGTAGTAATTCTTGGATCAGTCCCCACATTTATCTCCTGAGGACAAACATTAATGCTCAAAAGCAGCTGGTTAAGCCCATAAGAAGGAAATACTTGAATAACTACCTCATAATATGCAAAGTCCTCTCCCACTAAGTCCTCAAATTTCACACTATTCTGCCTCTTCTAATATCCTGATTCTAAATTATGCTCCTCCAAGCCTGCCAGTCAAGGAAAGGGACCCATTGCTGAGCCAGCTGTGGCTCAGACCCTTACCTCCCTGCCAATTCTTGAAATCTCCCCCTGCAGGACTTAAGTATGTTCTCGGTCAAAGGCCTTCACTTGGAGCCCTTTCTGTTTTTCCTTCTGTCTAGGTTCCTTTGTCTTATACTCACATCTCTCCCTTTTTAACAAACAAACAAAAAAACCCCAGCATGTAAACAGCAGCAGCAACAAGAATAACAAACAAACCAAAATTTCCTTCTATTTACTGCTCTCCTCTGGCTATCACCACCTTTCCTTTTCTTTCCAGGCCAATTTTTTCTTTTTTTAAAAATTTAATTAACTTATTAAAACATTTTATTTTAACTTTTCCCCATTTTTATTGAAGTGTAATTGACACACATCATTGCATAATTTTAAGATACACATAATGATTTTAATTACATATATTGTGAAATGATTGCCTCTATAAGTTTAGTTAGCATTTGTCATCTCATATAGATAAAATAAAAAAGAAAGCAAAAATTTGTTTTCCTTGTGATGAGAACTCTTAGAATTTACTCTCTAAACTACTGTATATCACACAGCAGTATTAACTAGAGTCATCATGTTGTACATCCCATCCCTAGTACTTACTTGTTTTATAACTGGTAGTTTGTACCTTTCGACCACCTTCCTCCAATTTCTTCCCCCTCCCCACCCCCTAGTAACCACAAATCTGATCCTTTTTTCCATGAGTTTGATTGGTTTCTTTTTTTTTTTTTTTAGATTCCACATATAAGTGAGATCACACAGTATTTGTATTTCTCTATCTGACTTACCTCACTTAGTGTAATGCCCTCAAGGTCCTTTGTTGTCACAAATAGTAGGATTTCTTCATTTTTTTTTTTTTTTACGTCCAACCAAGTTTCCTAAAAGAATAGTCCACAAGTCCTCATATCCCACTTCCCAGCTTTGGTAAACTCCCTCCACATCATTAAAAATATCCCATCAAGGTCCTCAGCAACCTGAACATTGCCAAGTCCAGAGAGAATATCCTGGTCCCATGTGACTCCTCACTCTTTCTCAAAACTCTCAACTTTTTGGCTTCTGTGACACTCCTCTCTTTTTCCTCCCATCTTTCTAACAGTCCTTGGTCTCCATCTATTTCTCAGCAGCCCATCCCTTCAACACAGATGATGCTGTGATAATGGCAATATTAATAAAAACCAACCTCAATCTTTATTGAACTCTTGTACTAGGTTCTAGGCCAGGTACTTGGAATGTGTTATCACATTAAATATCACATATTCTCACTTACAACCCACATAAAACCCCTTTATGGAAATGTGGACCCCGAGAAATGTCAGGTTATTTGCCCAGGTTCATGCAGCTACTCCATGGCAGAGGACTTGGGTATCGGTTTCTCAAGGGACACATCCTTGGCCGGTTTCTCAGTTCACTTTGTATCCTCTCCTTGAATTATTTTGTCCATTTTCATCATCTTTAATGAGTGATATCTATGAAAAGTTTTTCCCAAACTAAGTTTCCAACTCCTATACCAAGATTCCTCCTGAACTTGTCACTCTGGGTGTCCCCTAGAAACCTCCAACTCACAGTGTATCTATCTGAACCCAACATATTACTCCCTCCATGGCACCTGATCCTCCTTCCATATTCTAGGTCTTGGAAGTGGGACAGCCAGCTTCCACCCAGCTGTACAGGAGACACACAAAGCACTTTTGGCTCTTCCCCTCTCCTTTACCCTTCATTTATCATAAAGGCTATTAATTTTTCTTCCTGTTTCTAGAATCCAGCTTTTCTTTTGTCTCTTCTTTTGATTATGGCAGTGGAGTCCTACCAAGTCTTTCTACTCCCATTTAATCTCTTTTAAGTCAGTAAGTTGTACTCCAAGAATCTTCTTCCCCCATAAAGTATAAAAATGACATTCTGGTTATCTGTTGCTATATAACAACCACATGAAACCTTAGAAGTCTAAAACAAATTTAATTATTGCTCAAATTTTATGAGTTGATGGGGGCAATTCTCATTCAGCGTCTCTCATGAAGTTGCATTCAGATGGTGGCTGGGACTGGAGTCTTCTAAAGCCTTGACCTTGACATTCATGATGGTTTCTGGCTGGGAGCTCAGCTGGGGTGATGACCAGAGCACCTACATGTGCCATGTACCTGTGGTTTGGGCTTCTGACAGCATGGGTTTGCTTCTAAGAAGAGGTATCAGGTCCAAAGAGAGTGTTCCAAGAGACCAGGCAGAAGCTCTAAGACGTCCTAAGACCTACCCTCGGAATGTTGCTTCTGTTACCTTCAAGAAGTTGCTTAGACCAGCCCTAGGTTCAAGAGGAGCGGAATTAGACCCGATCTTTGAATGTGATGAGCACATGTACAGAGAGAGAAGTCATTGAGGAGGTTATCATGGAGACTATTTAGCTCAACGACCGTATCATTTTTGTGTGCTGAACTCTTTCATTGCTCCCCAGTGAGTAGGAGATGAAGTCCAAGCTTTCTCAAATACCACACATAGACTTTCCAGGGTTTGCAACACCTGTTTCTCCAACATCTTTTCCTTCCACTCCCAGCCTCCCACAATTGTTGTTTGCAAATCTCTCCACCCCACCTCTGCCATAGACCTTAATGGCTATTCTCTCCTGTGATCCACCTTAAAATCCCTACCTATCCTTCTCACTTGGTCAACTCCTACTTTATCCTTTAAGACTACTTAGACATGAAGCTCACCTGAAATCCCAGCTTGGGTGGGGTGAGCCACTTTTGTGGGCTCCTATTGCACCCTGGGTGCACTTATCATAATACTTGTATTGACAGTACCTGTTTATGCTTCTCTTTCCCTCATACTCCCAGGAGGTTAGCCTCTCGAAGGCAGGAACCAGATCCCCCTCATCCTTGCACCTTTGGTACACAGTGTCTGCACAGAGGAGGTGCTCTAGGAGTTGGTTGACATGACTGTGTGCTCACTGTGTGGCAGATCTGAGTCTTCTCCATCATCCATGATTCTGTTTTTCTACATAGAACATTGCAGCTCCTTTAATGCAAGAAAACAGGGAGTAGGGGGTGTGGCTGCTTTGTAATATATCAACTTGCCTAGACTGACCTACGTTTCCCAGAATTCCTTCCCCTTTATGTTTCAGGTTAGGGTGGGCCACAAGAGAGTCCCTTGTGGCAGATTTGGAGGGAGGAAGTGAAGGAGCAGCCAGGATGTAGCTGACAGGTTGGTGCTTCTCTGCTGGCTCGTCTTGTTGGTGTAGGGGCAGCAGCCAGGCCTGCAACCGTTCCTCTTCCTCTGCATCCTCCTTCGGCTTCTCTGCCTCCTGGGACAGCTCTGTGATGAACGGCACCACCTTGTCCTACAGGACATCAACACCGTCAAAGTCAGAGGCAGCAAGAGTTGACATGGGTTTGTCTGTCCCCTTGGGTTCCAGCTCGTCCTTGCTTCTCTACTGCCTTCACTGAGACAGTAGCCTTATAAAGACTGCCTGCTCAGCTCCCACAATTTTCTAAGGTAAAAATCCTGTAAAAAAGATATATCTGTATCTATATACATACAGGCATATGTACATATATATACACATATGCATACCAAATACATATATTACTGCCTAGTGATTCTGCTTATCTGATCAAACTATGACTGATGTGGGTGAAGGGAGGTTACTGGGCAAAATTTAAGACATGTCAAAAACAATGGCAAGCCACCTGGCTTTCGTAATAACAGTTGCTGTAATAAAAATACAACCCATCAGAGTGCCGTAATGGCTCATGTCACAGGAGAGCATAGGAGTTCACAGTGAGCCTTTGGAGCCGAGAAGCTGGATTTCAAGGCTGGTTCATCACTTTATAGCTATATTCATTGGGCACACTCCAAACCTCGGTTTACGCATGGGTAAAATAGAGGGAACAATCGCATGGGTTTATGGAGGATTAAGAGATAATCCACATGAAGTTCTTAGTATGTGACTACCATGTAATTAGTGTTTAAACCAAGTTAGCTAATATTAATCATGTAAAATATACAAATACTTGTAGATATCACACGACCCTAATTTATATTCTATTGATTTACATTTATGCCCATAATTCATAAACTGCATTTATGAAGTACATGGGCACTCCATAAACTGAAGATTAGAGATTATAGTGCACTGTAGAGATAATGAGTACAAATATTTTGAGACCATCCCTAGTCATTGATGGGTTAAAGAGTTTATAGTAATAAATATAAATACAAATATATTTATAGATATAAAAAATAATAATGTCAGAAATATTAATGAGATACAATCGATGATTACCATGATGTAGTCAGCTTGTGCTAATTATGTAACTTCTTCATTCCTTTTGCTCTTTCAGAAATTTCCCTTTAGCCCTAGAGTTTTAAATTCTTCCTACTTTAAAAATTGAATCGATCCATATATTTAAAACAGCTTTGTACATTTAAACCTTATGTTTGGCTCTTTTCCCCATGTTAACTTTTTAGGGAGTCATTTAAGAAGGTAAACAGAGCCATAGCATTCAGAGCCAGATGAAATATCGATCCTTCTAGAAGGCATCCGTGACCTACCAAAAACTTAGCAAAATGAGGAAATGACATAAGTCCTAGAAGTCCCATTGGCTCTTGGCGATGCCGTTTGCAGGGAGTGTGCAAAACAGAGAGTGAGGGAAGGTCTTGGAATGATTTGACTTTTTTACTCTTCTTGCCTTTTGGAACATTTGATTTTTTTTTTTTTTTTGAGTTCTCTGTTTATGAATTGAAAATGCTTTTGTTTATTAAGCTAATTAAATTATTTTAAGAACATAAACAATGCAAGATAAGGGACTCAAACATTGTGAGTCTCTCTGTCTCTCTCTGTGCTAACAAACGGTCCGTGTCATAATAAAACAAGTCTATTTCTAAATAAGGCAAAAACGACTGGGTCTCGTCTGGCAGAGCAAGACACCAAACACAGCGACCCACTGTTTCTGTTGTCCCTGCTGCACCCTGGGAACTTCATGAAACCCAGTATTATGTAGCGGAGACCAAAGGTCAGTTCCCAGGCAACAAAAGACAATGCCCTTGATATTTGCTTATCACCCTTGAGTGAGTGGGGAAGGCTCTAGATCATGAGAATTTAAAGCAGCCCCTTCCCCATATCTGCCTGAGACTGTGATGATCTGAATTTGTACATGTTCTCACCTCATGAGACTATCTATATACACCTTGAGAGAACTCCACAGTTTGTATTCCCACCTGGCATATAGGAGGCATTAGACATTAACTGTATTCTATGGAATAAAGAAACAATTTGAATTTTTGTTTTGGAAATGAAACTTCAGTTCAACTATAATCTCATATGAAGTTCCAATTTATGCGATAAAGCAAAGCCAGAGCCTTGGCCACTCCTCTTTCTTCCCCCTTGAGTAAGCTTCCTAGGAGTCCTTGAAACAGTAACTTGAAGGTAAAAGATGAGATGAAAATTCTTGCATTCCTAAATGCTACTTTCTGAAAAACCCACTGTAATGTTCTTCAGGCCCAAGCAATGAGGGAGTGTATGTACCTTAGGCAGAGACAGAAAATATTCATTCTGCTTGCTGCATCTCTGAGTGTGCGCCTCAACGCTGGGCACTGCATGTGACTGACGGACGCTGAGCCTGCTTCCTTACAGATTCTGAACCCAGCACAAGTGGTGACTCCAAGGCTACCTCCTGAGGGATGCAGATCTCCAAGCCCAAGGCCCAGGGACCTGATGCACTCCTGTCTCTTTCCTGCCTGTATCTCTCTCCCTTCTTATACATGGGCCTCTGTCCATGGCCTGATTCACCCCAGCTCCAGGGAATTCACCAGAAGCATTTATTTACCTAGAATCTAGGAGCACAATGGAAGCTGGGTAAATCAACATTTTTTAGGGACGTGAAGGGAACTAGTATTTGAGTTGCTATTCTGGGGCACATACTCTTAGATCAAAAAGAAAGTAGGTACAGTTTAGAATATATTCTCTCTTTTCAAGGTACTCATGGTGTCATTGGAAAGAGAGCACGTGCCATCTTGTGCTGTAGATTTGTTTTGAGGGCCAGATGGTATCATGCGCATGGAAGAACTGCTTGGTGCGAGAGTCAGGTTCTAACTATAACTGGGGTCATCGATCGCTGTGAGCATGTGGTCACGATGCATAAGGCACAATCTAGTCTGTTCATCTTAGTTTTTAAAGTACATTTCAGGAATCCAAGGAAACTTCTGTGTCACAATCTCAAAAATGAAATTCAGGGAAGAAGGAAGATACTCTTTTGCTGTTAAGGGAGGACTGGGTTTCAGGAAGCAATGTCTCAGGAGGCGGGGTTCCCTCTTCTGTGAAGTCCACTTGTTGCCCTTTGGACCTCATTGTCCTGGGTGATGCATCAGTCAGGAGGGTGAGACGGAGTGTGCTTGACTGGGTCTGAGCCTCAAAGCTGAATTCATGAAGATGCAGCCTCGTTCCTGACTTCGGCTCTCATTCCTGCCTTTCATGGGTTCACTGCTAGCTATTGTAAATTAAACATCCACAAGTGGACACAATCTCTGGCAAGTTCAGCTGTAGCCAGGGAGACTAGCATTCTAGATGGCTGGCTTGGTGCCCATTGTTTCTTGTTTGGATGATAGATTATGTGAACACCCAGATTATAGCCATTATATAGCTAGAGAGCTGACTTGTTTCATGTATAGTTGACTAAATTTTTATAATGAGGATTTACAATTTTTCAAACATCAATTATGTTATGAGGCAAAATGATGTCTATTGCTTTGCATTCTATCAATACCTCAAAATTGTGTCTATTGTACTTTCTCAATTCTTCATCAAGAACCCTCATTTTGGGACATACATAGCATGTTTTTCACTATTTTTTAAAGAAAAAAGTTAAGCAAGCACTCTTTTGTGAAGAGCCTTCAGATAAGAGAGAACAGAGGCCCTGGAAAGGGGTGTGTCATGGCCACTTTCCATAACTTTCTCTCACTCCATCTTAGCCATCATGCAGATTTCTCTGTTTTCTTCTTTGTGATGTTGTCTGAGCAGCATCCCAACATGTCCCGTATTCTTACCTGGGGCTTGGAGAGCAGCGCCCTCCCAAGAGGGGGAGAAAGGAGGAAGGGAATTGGCAACCCTGGTCACTCTGACCTTTCCCAACTCTATTCTCTGGTTTGGTTTTCTCAGCATCATTGTGTCCCTCCCATCCCCTCTCCTTCCATCTTTTTTCTCTCTTCCTTTCTCCTCTCTTTCCACTCTCTCCTGCTCCAGACTCAGCCACTATGTTGGGCCAGGAGAGGATAGTTACAGTGTGCTTCTTCTTGGAAATCTTTCTTTCTTCTTTTGTTTTCTTTATGAACCAAGGTGCTAGAGGGGTTGGGTGGAGGGGAACACAAAGTTCCAGATTCATGAAGGAAAGGAGTGCTGGTGGGAGCGGGGCCGAAGCCCGCAGAGCTGGGGATGGAAAGACCACTCTTCGTTCTCAACGCCCCACTTTCAAAAAGACCCAGAGAGGAAGTTGCAAAATTTCATCCTGCTTCTCAGAGGGGTGAGATGGCGTGACAAGAGCTGTGGTCGGAAATCAGCAGGTCGATGGTAAGGGAAAGTAGGCAGAGAGATAGGGGTGGGGGGCACACCATAAAGCGTCTCCAAGGATTTCTCTCAGGGGGAATTGCTGAATTCCTAACTTCCAGCCCCTTGGAACACCCCATCAGCCTTCCTGGTGACTTTTCTACTCCTTACTCCATGCCTAATCCCTGCTTTCCTCTCCCCAGGACAAAGCACCCTTTGGGCTACTTAGATGGTGAGGCCCTTTCCTGCTCCTCCCAACCCCAAGGCTTCTGGTCATCAGGCAGAGGCAGATCCTGCTATGGCATCCGGCAAAGGGTCTCAGATTAAAGCTGACCCCAAACCACCACATAGGACTACCCCAGCTGAGATAAAAGGGGAGGCTCTTTCTCCAGCCCTCCCAGGATTTTCAGGGCTGCCACCTGCTTGCTTCAGAGGCCTCAGTGCTCCCAGGGCAGAAAGGCCCAGGCGTTCATGTTCACATATGCTGCGGCACTAATGTAGAAATTCTCCTGCCAGTCTGCTGGGAGGAATAGCTCATGAAACAGATTGTAAAGGCCTGGGCCGGGACTCGCTCTCCTGTGGCTTGGCACTTATGTAGCTTTTTCCACCGGCAGGGAAGGAGCAGGAGGCCAGGCTGCGCCCCTCAGATGATGGACGCCCTCCCTAAACCACGCTTGTGAGGCTCCAGTCCTGTGCTCCCCAATTTTTCAATTCTGCCCCGGGCCCGCGAGGGGTTTATTGAGTGGAACTACGCTTGACACCGAGGTGGCAGATTGGAGGCCATCCTCGTGACACGTTCCAAGTGTGAAATGACTTAAGTCTGGGGGCCCGGTCCCAGGAGGCCCGGTCCCAGGAGGCCCAGAGGCATGATGCTGGTGCCCAGACAGCGGCTGTCCCCCGCTGGCTGTGAATGTGTTTCCCCACCCCTGGGCTGCCTGGTCAATATCAGGGTGTTTGCGGCTGGATTTGCCCAGTGTCTCCCCGGGCGTCTCAGTTGCAGCGAGTGCACATTTCAGGCTGTGGGGGATGGGCCGCCGGCCAGCGCGCTGGGGGCTCCCCCGCCCCGCAGTCGCAGCTGTGATGACTTCATGACTCTCTCATGGCCCTGGGGCCGGGGAACAGGGCCGGGATTGTATTCGCAGGCTGCAATCGCACGTGTGAAAGAACTGCGTCAGACTAGACCTCCCGCCGCAGGAGTTTGTGAAAATCCGCTCTTACCTCCAGCAAGAACTCCCAGAGTGCCCCTGCCCACTCCTCCAAGACCCTTCAATGGGCTGAGTTCTGAGGTCCTTCTCAGCCAGGGGCCACGTGGAGGGAATGATCCACACTAAACCACCTTTAGGTGGGTTTTCAGGTTTTAGGGGAAATAATGACATTTTGCATTTGAATCTGCCAATGAGCCCAGGTCTGTATTAGAGCAGTCCTGGGGAAAGAGATGGCTTTATTTCTCTTAGTAGCTTGTTTGCCTCTCCCCCGGAGAGATTCAGGGGAAGTGCCGGGGCCACAAGACCCCCAGGACCTTGCTTCACCAATGTCCAGATAGTGGAAGAAATGAGACTTGAGACCCCATGTGATGTGATTGTCAAGCTTCCTGTCATTTAAATGTGGTGACAGTGTTCCTGGCAATGACTGGATGGGAGGAGCTTGTGCCCAGGGGCCATCAGGTATGTTCATTGCAGCATTGTTTGTGATGGTGACAAATTGGAATAACCTAAGTGTCTATCAAAGAGAATGGAGAAATAAAATGTGGTGTATTTAGATGATGGCATTGTATACAGCAGTTAAAACAGATAACCAGACTGGGATAGAGCTCAAAAATGAAAAAAAAAAATTAATGAGTTGCAGAATGATAACTACAGTATGAAACCATTTATGTAGAGAGAGAGAGAGAAAAGAAAACAGAAAAACCCCCATGAGGCCAGGCTGTGCTTTCTGTTCTGTGCTGTGCAGAGGCCTGGAAGCCTGGACCCCAAGCTCCAAACTATCTATGGGAGGGTGAGAGGGACTGAAATTGGGGAAGGTGGTCAAAAGTTCCTTTTAAGTAAATGTTCTAATGTTTAAGGGGAGAATGATTTCATTTATTTCTTATATAATTAAAAATCGATTATAAAATAGGGGAAAATGAGGTGTTAGTGGTTTACAAACTTAATCCACCCAGATTTAGCAGATGTGGAGCTTTGTGTGTTTGACCTATTTGTAGGTAATTAGTGGTTTCAGTTCTTTTTTCTTTCTCTTTGCTGAGATGTAGCAAACTGATATGATGGAAAGGGTAGGACAAGGTACCATGAGTGTGTGTGTTCATAAATCCGCAGGGGGCTGTGTCAAGCGACACTTAAGGAAGTCCTTTGCTGAGCAGTTAGTCTGCAGACTGTGGCCTTGTTGAATCACAGGGTCATCACCCTATCATGACAAGCACCCGTGCAGCACTTATTGCTCTAACTGGGCTGGGAGAAGGGGGTGGGCCAGGTACCCAGGTAACCTGCATTGGACGTAGTCCTGACACTTCCCTTTGTACCTTCCACTTGGAAAATCTTGCAAGCAGATGCATGTTGGAAATTCACTTTACATGGGGGGTTAAGTGAATAATTTAGCTAAGAATAAACCCATATACACCCACAGGTGGTGATTGCTATAGTCACAGAGATTTTCAAACACAAGATATAGTTCTGTGTGTGTGTGTATGTGAATTAATAATATAGAAGTTTAAAGATAAGAAAAGGAAAACATGCTTTTGTCAGAGAACAATCTTTAAAATTAGGACAGAAATTATGAACCTGTTAGGAAATGGCTTACTGTGTTTTATAATCAGTACCAATAATATTAGCTGTGTTCAAAAATATTCTTTTCCTTAATTATAATAATTTCATTCACACTGTAGAAAATTTAGCAGTTAAAGAAAAATATAAATAACAAAATTAAAAACAGACAAAAATGAAGCAGTGGATAGCTCACCGCTTTCTCTTCTAGATTTTTCTATTATTGATATCACAAAATCTTCATCCTACTGGTGATATTGTTTTGTAGCCCATTTTTATCATGCTGTTATTAATAATTGAAAGTCCATCACCCAGAGAAGTTCCCTTAATACCCCTTTCTAGTCAATTTCCTACTCACCCTAGGCCTTGGTGACCATTGATATGATTTGTCACTATACTTTTGCCTTTTTCAAAATGTCATATAAATGGAATCATACCGTGTGTGGCCTTTGTGACTAGCTTCTTTGACTTATCATAACACTTTTGAGATTCTTCCATGTCGTTGCATATATCAGAAGTTATTTCTTTTTATTGCTGAATAGAATTTCATTGTATGGGTCTATTACAATTTGTTTATCCAATTATCATTTTTAGGATTTGCTGAGTTTTGAAATCTGTGGGTTGAAGTCTTTCATCCATTTTGGAATATTCTTGGAGACTATTTTTTCAAAATTACTTCTGTCCAAATCTCAGTCTCTCCTCTCTGTCTGGGATGAAAGTTACAGTGGCTACTATGTTTGCTTCGGTTCCCATACCTCTTACGCTTTGTTCTGTTCTTTCCATTCTTTTTCTCTCTTGCTTCAGGTTGAGTCTTTTCTGTTGACTTTAACTATGCTACTTTTTTTTTTTTAATCCTTGAATACTCATGATGATATTGCCATAAATAAGGTTGTGCAAATAGAACTTGAAAATTTACTCCTATCCTCCTTTTTAAAAAATTGAAGTATAATTGACAAACAATATCACATCAGTTTCAGGTGTATATCATAGTGATTTGATACGTATATACACTTTTAAATGATCACCACAAAAAGTTAGTTACCACCTGTCACCTTACAAAGTTATTACAATGGTATTGACTATATTCCCCATGCTGCACATTACATCTTCATGATTCATTTATTTTATTAATGAGGCTTATACCACTTAATCCCCTTCACCTATTTCACCCACCACCCTAACACCTTCTCCTCTGGTGATCATCAGTTTGTTCCCTGTATCTATGAGTCTGTTTCTGTTCTGTTTTGTTTATGCATTTATTTCATTTTTTAGATTCCACATATAATAAGTGAGATCATACAGTAACTGTCTTTCTCTGTCTGACTTAATTTCACTTAGCATAACACCCTCTAGGTTCATCCATGTTGTTGCAAATGGCAAGATTTCATTCTTTTTTATGGCTGAGAATATCCCATTGTATATATATACTCCTATCCATCTTTTGTTTGGTTAACCCTTAGTCATCATCTAGACTTCACTTCCTCAGGAATGCCTTTTCTGATCTCCAAGATGAGGCCAGATTCCCTGTTATACACTCTCAAAGCACCACATGCCTTTCCTTCTGAGTACTAACCAAAGTCATTATTTTGCTGGCATTTTACTTAACTGTGGAATTGTTTGTCTGCCTTCTCCTCTAGATCATAAGCTCCACAGGGCAGGGGTTGTGTCTCCTTTTTGTTTATTATTGTTTCTCCATCTGTAGCCTGGTTCGTAAAACATCATAGGATCTTAATATTTTTGAAATCTATATGGAATGTGTCCCTCTCTGGTACTTGAAGGCCCGCCTCATCATAGCTTGGAGTACGTCATCTGTGCCTGGACACCAAGACTCCCACCCTCGGGGATGGTCTTTACAGCAACATTTACTATGGACTGCCTCAGAGGACTTAAGAGGTGGAGGACAAACTGTTACTAAGTCTAAGCTCTCTCTGCTTGCCACACAACAGGCCACGAGGTGTTGAGGCAAGGAATACGACTTTATCCAGAAAGCCAGCAGACCGAGAAGATGGCAGACTAATGTCTCCAAAAAACCATCTTATTGGGGTTTGGATGCCGGTTTCTTTTATAGAATAGAGAAGGGGGAGGAGATGAGGAAGTAAAGTAAAAAAGGTCATAAGATTTGCAAATGTCCCCTGGAATGGCCAGCCTAGGAGAGGAGATGTGTTAATTTCTTCTTTCTTGCAGCCATCCACAGGTGGACACGGTCAGTATGTTTCCCTGAACAAAGACACTTTGGTTTAACATTCAGGCAGAGGGGCAGGGTTCCCCAAGGCAGACCATTATGTATAGACAGTATCCTTTTAGTGAACAAAAGCAGCAGAAAGCAAAGGTTAAAGTAAAAGTAACAGGTCCAACATGTAGTCAGATATGGCTCTTCCCTGTTTCAAAACCACTTACGCAAGGGCACATCAGAGAACCTTCGGCCATAGCATGGATGGAAAACCAGGCTGAAAGCAGAAAAACAATTTGAACATAACTGTTGCAGACAGCCTTTGGACTCATGGAAAACTGCTAGCTCTCTTGGCTGAATTCTTGGTTATAAACTTCTAATTTTGTGGGTTGACCTAGCAATTCTCATTTCTGGGAAACAGTGGAGCCAATTCTCTGTTCTCCTGGTTTGCAAAGGATCTTCTGCTATTTGTGACTACCATTAAGTTGCCATGCTGCCTTACTTTCACTACTATGCTCTGGGAGGAGGAGATTTATTTGCCCTCCTTTCCTCCCTCCCTCCCTTTTCTTTCTTTCCTTCTCTCCTTCTTTCTTTCTCTCTTTCCTTTCTTTCTTTCTCTCTTTCTTTCCTTCTTTGTCTCTCTCTTTCTTTCATTCATTCTTTCTTTCTCTCTTTCTTTCCTTCCTTCCTTCTTTCTTTCTTTCTTTCTTTCTTTCTTTCTCTTTCTCTCTTTCTTTCCTTCTTTCTTTCTTTCTCTCTCTTTCTTTCCTTCTTTCTTTCCTTCCTTCTTTCTTTCTTTCTCTCCTCCCTCCCTCCCTTCCTTCCTTCCTTTCCCTTCTTCCCTTTTTCTTTCCCCTCTCTTTCTGTATCTTCTTTCCTGTCAAAGACAAAAATATATAATTCCAAACAGTGAAATTAGTGTTTCAGCCTGGGGATCTCTACATATGCATTCCAGAGGACATAAAGTTTGAACTGGGTGAGAAAGTTGAAGTAGGATTTTCTGCATGATATATCTAATTGCACATAAAGTGAGGAACTTTACAGTTTTCCATTTCCATGTATATGGACATTTATGAATCTACAGATAATAAGAATAGGGAGAAGAAGAAGAAGAAATAAATAAGCATAGCTAACATTTACTTATCACATGCATTATCCCATTTAATATTCCCACATATCCAAACAGGAAGGTATTGCTAGTATGCATTTATAGAGAAAGGAGCTAGATGCTCAATGGGAAACAGCTCTGTAACTGTTTCCTCTGAGAGGAAAATCTTGGAAGGTACGGGTGATGCTTTTAAAATTTATATTAACCCTTATTTTTATGGAAATGGCACTGTTAGCGAATTTAACTTGCCAGTGCATCTCTCTGATCATTTCCTCTATTGCTGAAAACCTCCCAGTGGTCCCCTATTTTCTAACCAAAGCCAGGCAAGTTGACATATCATGGAACTTTCCAGGGACTTGCTGTTCTAGTGCACACTGGGAATTTCCAACTTATTTTCCCATGGAATGCATTTTCTCCTGGATCATCTTCCAGTTTTCCAGTGACCTTGGATATGCTCACCTGTAAAATAAAATTTAAGTACCTAAATCTTGTTCCTCATACCATAGTTTACTCATTTCTGGCTATCTTGAAAGTTTGATGGAACCAGGCAGGTCATGTAAATGAAAGAATGAAGAATGAAGCGATAGGTGATAACTGACCTTCCACAGAGAAGGGAGGTCAGGAGCATGACCCACTAGAAAGTATACGCCTGACCAAAGGAGCTTCCAGCTCTAGCTGAATGCTGTGAAATGTAGGCTCACAGTGATGGAGATTTTGCTATCCCAAGAGAATTTGGAAGCCTGGATTCTGATTTAAACTATTCTTATTTTTAAAGAATATTCTGATTTAAATATTCTTATTTTTAAAGAACTAATGCATGTTTAAAACTCTTTGTGGGTGAACACTGTGTGAGCCAAGCAAAACACACCCACAAACTGAATTTGGCCGATGGAACAGCTTGTTTGTGACTTTTACTCTACATAATAAGATCTCTGCTTCCTTTTTCTGCAATAAAATGACACAAAATTGTTGAATATAAACTTCTTATTTTAGGGAACAGTATACCAATTCTTTTTATTCATTTTTCATGATCAAATATAAACAAATACTACACACATACACACACACACATTTGCATATATACATATATGCAAATATAAACTGCAGTCACACCTACATTTGGCCAACACATTTTCTAGATTCACCTCTGTGTGACCAGCCTTCGGACTGCTCTTCTTTTCCACATTCCTTAAAGAGCCCCATGCAGTAAGAGACAGTGATCAGCACTCTTCAATCCCAGGCTATCCACACCAGTGGTGATTGATTTAAACTACTTTTTATGGGATCTATTTGCATGTGGTATAACTGGTGGTGGTTTCTAGGTATCCATATGTTTGCACCTAATACCTTCAAAAATATCTGCAGAGGAAGATGAAAATTATATTGTAGGGTGAGCTTGTTTGCAGCCACATGAGTGAGAAAACTGGATAGAGGAAAACTGGATAGAAGAAAAGATATTGATATTCTCCTTAAAAGGAGAATATGCCCTGAGCCCTGTTATAAATAGAGTTCTGGTTAAATACTAGTGAAGCACTCATTTGGTACGTGTGGGGATTGCTATTGGCATGTACACTTTTTGGAGGATGGACAACTGAGAGTCTGATGTGGCTCTTACCATGGCTGAGCTTGTGCTGAGTCCCTCTCGCCCACCCTCTCCCACTTCATGCCTCCTGTGTGAAGCTTCCTCTAACTGTCTCGCCCTCCCTACTTATGGAGGGCTACTCACTCCCTTTCCTGTAGTGCACATCTGGTGCAATGGGGGCACCCTATGGCAATGCTGTATGAGCATAAAATCTGCTTGTCCATCCCTCTCTTGGACATGCAAGCGTGAGAGCTATAGGGGCGGTGTTATCTGTGAATTCTAGTTCCTTGCACTACCTAGCATGCAGGAGGCATTCAATAAACTGGAGTGAATGGTTATTTGAACACAACCTGGAAATTTAGAAAGTTATCAGGTAGAATAACGACTAGAACCCTCTATCCATGGAATAGGAAGATTTGACATCTGAGCCTCCCATCACTTGGAGTGTTCATGTAGAAGTTGGATGACTGCTCTGGAAAGTATTTCTGTATGGAGTTAGGAGGCTGACTGAGAGCCTCGCCCAGGTCCCTTCTAGCTGTGAGATTTAACAAAGCTTTCAGCTTTCCCAGCTATTTGTTCTGGTGCCTGGGTAGTGGAGTTAGCGGAGCAGATACTGTGGACACTCCACTCTGTCCCCACCCCCACCGCCCAGCTTTACCGTTTTTACACACAGGCACGACTGCCACCTTCCAGTACCTGCATTTCACTGCCTGAGGCTTTTGTCTGGCTTCTGGAGCCCACTCTACCTGCAGACACTGCAGGCTAGAGGTGCTGGAGGATTAACAGCTCCTGGAAGCATCCCTCAACCCATGAGTAAAGGGGGCTGGTGGATAAATACCCCAGCTTCGTTGCCTTACAGATGGGATACTGCTACCTGGCTTCCCACCAGGGAGGTCAAGCTCCAAAGCCCACAATGGAAATGAGCCTGATAACGCATGCTTTAATGCCTTTCTTTTTTTAAATAATTTTTTAAAAAATTTATTTATTTTATTTATTTATTTATTTTTGGCTGCATTAGGTCTTCGTTGCTGTGCACAGGCTTTCTCTAGTTGCAGCGAGTGAGGGCTACTCTTCATTGCAGTGCTCAAGCTTCTCATTGCGGTGGCTTCTCTTGTTGTGGAGCACAGGCTCTAGACACGCAGGCTTCAGTAGTTGTGGCTCATGGTCTCAGTAGTTGTGGCTCACGGGTTCTAGAGTGCAGACTCAGTAGTTGTGGGGCACAGGCTTAGTTGCTCCGTGGCATGTGGGATCTTCCCAGACCAGGGCTCGAACCCATGTCCCCTGCATTGGCAGGCGGATTCTTAACCACTGAGCCATCAGGGAAGCCCATTAATGCCTTTCTTGTCTCCCTTCCCCACTGCTCTCCTGGTGGTTCCTGGGGTCACCTCCCAAATACATGACTTCCACTTGAATTCTTGCCATGGTGTCTGCTTCTGGGGAAAACCAAAACGATACTTGGAATCTCAGCACGTTCCTTCCATGGGTTAATTCAAGAGACACCCACATTTTTTTCCCAAAGTGGAATTCAATGCAACAAATAGCAGATCCCAGATAGAAGATTCAGAAGTCGCAGGGACTAGGACCTTGGCTAGAAATGCAGCAGTGGGAATACAGCTGCATTGTTTCAGAAGCTAATTTAGAGCTCCCACACCTCAAAGCTGAGGCAATGTCTAGCACTAAAGCAAACAGTGTGATTGAAACTCTCCACAGTGCCTGACAAGCTCGGCCAGCAATTCTGTATGTGACACCTTTGGTAGCTGCTCTCATTACATGACACGGTGTGGTTTTCAAACGGCTTATGGCTGAATGATAGCAACAAGGGTTCAGGGGTCTCCAGGGATAATTGTGTGGGAACTAGGTAGGGAGACAGGTGAGAGGTAAATTAAAATCCTTGTGGATTGTCTTAAACTTGGAGCCAGTTAATATGCTGTGGCAGAGACGGCAGATTTTATGGTTACGAAACGCCCACATAACAGCTGGGGGTGCGGTTTTACAGGATCCCTCATAATGACCAGGCTATTAAACATCAAGCAGGAACTCGATCCCCCCAATCCCCCCCACCCACCCTGCAACTGCCCCGCCTGAGATTTCTCCAGGGAAAAAACATAACTAGAGGCAAATACAAGATGCCATCCTCAAAGCATATCCGACTCCGAGAGTGGCAAGTCTCATGATTAATAGTGACCCCGGATACACCCAGCCCTAGGATAGCCATACAAACAGCTGAGCCAGGAAATACAACATGAGCAATGCGTGACTAATGAGGAAACCCAGTCCGCTGGGACATGCTGTTGGAGGGAACGAGCCACAGAGCTTGACCAACGTGAAAGTTCTAGCTTGGCCTGGCTCCTGCTGACAAAATCTGTGATCAGAACTGGAAAGAATACATGAGTGGTGGATAAAGGGGCTCCTTTCATTCCCCTCGGCTAAAGAGGGTCTGTTGCTCTTCTGAAAGCGGAACTCTAAGAGATTCTAACCAAGGCCTCAAAGCTGTAAGCTGAGCACAGGGTCATTGGCACAGTGCCTGCTTTAACTTGACCAGAAGACTTTCCAAGCCAAGCCATGCTTTTATATGCATTGGAAGAGGTCTCTATGTCTGCCTGGTTCTGAAAGTCCAGACAATTGTAGAATAAAAACAAGTGGGGGAAAATGTAGTTTCAGTGGTTCCATGTCTAAATATGCCAATTGAAAAAGAGTCCATTTGTTAAAAACAAAACAAAACAATACAAAAAAACTTTAATTTTGTTAAAAGGCTCTAAATACAGACTGCCGCTGAGCCAAGTCAGGACTAACTCAATGTTTGGGCTGAGTCTTTGGTTGGCACCTACTTATTTTATGGTATATAAGAATCCAGATGACAAATAAGCATAAACATAATTGTTAACCATGAAATTCTATACCTCCATCCCATCTGATTTGAGGACCTGTCTGCTCTTCACTCTCCCCAAAACCCTGCGTGGCAGATATTTTCAGTTCCGAGCTGGTCTAAATAAATCCCATGTTTGGGAAGGCTTTGCAGGTATTACCAATCTCAGACTCCTACAACATGGCATCCAGAAGACCTCTTCCCGTGTCTCACTCTGCCTTCATCCAGATAGAAGGTAAGTCAATGCTTTGATGTAATACCAGGCAGTGTCTTTTCTCCTCAAATCCAATCCTGTTTGCCTCAAACAGTTCAATTCAAAACTTCAGGGCTGTGTAGGGAGCAGGACCCTCTCTTACTGTCAGGTTGCAGAAACATGGCCATTAAATTTGGGTTCGGCTAACATGCTGAGCATTGACTCAATGTCACATCCATAACTTTATTATATCTTCTCATCTGCACTGTAATGCAGCACTTAGGAACCCCTTGTTTCAGGTAAAGAAACAACCTCTGTGAGCACCACGGTCACTTGTCCCAGTTCCATCATCTGTCCAGGGACAGATTTAGAAAGAGCCAAGCTGGAAACCCTGCTCTGAGCCCCTAGTTCTTTCCATTACAGATGTTTGAGCAATAATTAATTTGGAATGACAGCAGAGAGGAAAAATCTAATGTACCAATAAACTTCATTTTCCTGGATGCTCTTAAAAAGCAAAAGAGTGTAATTTGAACAATAAATCATTTCTTAAAAATACGACTTCTGAATTGTTTCTTTCTTGCCTACGACAGACTCCTGGTCTCTTTCTCGATGCGGCTGCTCTCCTTTCTCTGATAGACTTCCTTTCTCCTAATGTGTTTTAAGTCCCCTGACCATGTGTGCTGAATGGAGGAAAAGATAGGCAGTATTGCTTTTCAAATGTCCCAGGAAACCCAATATCATGCATTCACTGCTCACTGCACGGAAATGGAACTTCTAACTGCAACAGAGTACGCTCCAGGCACTCATCAGCCTCAGACATCTGCAACCTTTCACATTCAAAACATCTGATTTTTCTTGCCTTCCATTGGGTACTTTTCTTTTTTCTGTAAGCATTGGGAAGGTTTTAATAAGGTGGTCCTAGCTGACAAGGTCAGGGATGAAGGAGTATTTGATGCTGGTTTAAAGTTTGGTAAAGTAAATGATTACATAGTGAGGAAATGCGAACTATTAAAAAAAAGTTTATCGTATTATCCACTTAGGAATTATAGGAAATTTAGATTTCTATTCTAATTACGGTAATTTTGTTACAGGGTTTGGAACTCAGAGCCTTAATTCAGCTTATGATCACTGAAATTTCAAAGTGAAATTTCACTGAGCCATATCAGATGTTTTGTGGCAGAGCCGTTCAAAACAGAATGCACGTGAGCTGAAATGGGGGTGGGGGGCGTTGTCAAATCCTGGGCAGTGAACATACAGGGAAAGGAGATACCCTTAAGAAAGACATAGGAAGGGGATGTTTCCCCCAGCTCCCTCTACCTTTGAGGGAGAAATTACGGAACTAATTCCCACACAACGTTAAATTCTTCTTTGGAATATCCCACAAACTCCCAACATTTGCCACGTGATTGGTTCATTGATTTGTGCATAAAGCTATGTCACATTTTGAAATCCCTCGAGAAGCATTTCTCAGGCTGCAAAATCCAGGATGTGGTAAGCACTAATTGATTTTCATCATACAAATGGATGGGTTCTGTTATCTGAACCAAATAGACTATACGTTCTAGAGATTTGTATTTTGGCTATATTTCTTAACAAATAATGTTATTTGTTGCTTTAGTATTATTTTTTAAATAAAAGAGAGTTTGACAGTAATGAATTCTGTAACCAGTTAAGGAAATGCCCAAATAGGGGAAGTTATTGTTTCTCCAGAAAGAAACAAACGCCTACCTCACTGGGATACTGGGTGCTGCCTGTAGGTTGAACCAGGATCATCCCTGATTGACAGGCTGTCCCTGTAGTTTCTTGTGACTTCACTCTTCCTGGATTATAATTCATCTGCGAACCTAACTTTATAGATGCTTACACAAAGGTAAGAGGTATCAAATGCAAGCTCTATAAATTTAGCATTTTGATGCCTTTTTCCATTTAGGGTTTCTTTTTACAAATACTGCAGAATCTACCTGCAGAAACCAAGAGAGTGGCAGGAAGCTGGGGCAGCATTCTCCACTGAACTCTGGTTTTTGTCCCCGGAACCATGTCAGCTTCCATTCGGTGTCACTCTTCTCAGCTAAAGCTGTCTAGACCAAATCCCAGGCCAAGCGTTCCCCTCACAAGGCTCCCGCTGTATTTCCTCCACTTAATGCAGTCAATAAGTGCCTGGTAGTGAGTGACAAATCTCCTATTACTCCCACTTACTCCTTTTCACATGGGCTTTTACAGCCACAGACACTTCATGGAAGATAAATCACAGAGAACAGTACAGGGACAAAGCTATCAGCCAACATGCTCAGCAACCTTTCTCTCTCATTCTGTGGCAGACCTGGATTCCTAGGTAACTGGGCGTTGGTGTAACCTGGAGGGGCTGAGAACTGACTGAAGAGGTAAAGGCAAGCCTTCAAACCCAACTACAAATGTGGTTTATTTATACCCCAGACATTTAAAAGTCTCCAGAGCTCAACAACAACAACAAAAAATCACACTTTTAATTAAGGACATTTCCGTTTATGAGTTCCTGAAGGTAATGGCATTGTGCACAGGAATTTAATAGTTTGGGGGATTTTGTTTAAGTATTGATCATTCTCTTACACAGTTGAAGCCTATTTCATGGATAAATGTCTTCGGTTTTCAGATATTTTTCATCAAGACGGCCCTTCTTCTAAAGCAACAATTAAAGAAAAATTTGCTGATGTGAGTTTAAGGATTACAGGTGTCTGATGATGGCTTCAGTAATTATCAATATGCATTTAGAGAAAACATAGCTGTCCAATGTGGTAACTACTGGCCATATGTGGCTATTTAAAAATGAACTTTAAATTAGTTAAAATGAAATGAACTTTTTGGTTCTTTCGTCACACCAGCCACATTTCAAGTGCTCAGTAGCCACATATAGCTAGTGGCTGCCATATTGGATATACAGATAGAACATTTCCATCATAGCAAAAAGTTCTATTGGATGTTACTGAGTCCTAAAGTGTGAAGGCAGATGGACTGCACAGTGGATACTCTACAGATGTGGGAAGTTGTCAGCCCTTGGAAAGTGGGCACCTTCTTCTTAAAGAGATGAACAGTGAAAAGTGATGTTCTGTATGAACATACTACCAAGATGGAACAGGGGTGAGAAGTCAATGCAAAAATGGAGGCATGGCATTCAAAGCTGAACCATCCTAGGCAGGAATGCAGAACCTAGTCCTATACCACGAGCAAACTTGGGGCTAAGAAATGAGTGATGCCAAAGTCTGTGGGAGCAAGAGAGAATAAAAGAGAAAACATACAAGCACAATTGTGACATGGAGGCGATCTAGAATTCTCAAAGAGTGTTCGTTTATTTCTGCTGCAACAAATTACTACAAACTTTCTCACTTACAACGACACAAATTTATTGTTACAGTTCTGGAGGTCAGAAGTTTCACTGGGTTATAATGAAGCTGTTTCTTCTGGAGCCTTTAGTTTTCTTGCCTTTTCCAGCTTCCAGAGGCCTCTTGCACTGCTTGGTTCCTTGGCCCCTTCCTCCCATTCAAAGCCAGCAACACAGCATCTTCAAATCTCTGCCTCATCCCTATTTCCATCATCAAATCTCCTTCTCTGACGCTCACTTATAAGGAACCTTCTGATTACATTGCCCCCACCAGATAATCCAGGATCATCTCCCCATCTCAAGGTCCATAGTCTTAATTACACCTGCAAAGTCCCTTTTGCCATGTGAGGTGACATATCCACAGGTTTGGAGGATTGGGATGTGGACACCTTTGGCGGAGCATTGTTCTGCCCACCATAAGTGTGGTAACACCAAAAAGTCTGCTCAAAACCCGGAGACCTCACAGATATTTATAATTTAGAGGTCACCAAGCTTTCAAACCACAAGAAACAATTTATTAATTTGTATTCCACCTTGTTCCAGAAATGAGTTAAATTTATAAAAACATATACATACAAGATAGAGCTTCAAATATAAATAGGATGAAAGGAGAAAGATGGACTGAGTAAGAATACAATGATGCAAAGAATGAAGCTTAGAAATATGCTCTGTAATGACCTCATCTCCTCCATTGTGGGAATCTTAAAGACAGAAGACTCTGTAGAATCTAAGAGTATGTTCTAAATGTTACCACCAAGTGATTCAGACAAGGGGTGTAACCAGAAATTCCAAATAATCACACCCTGAAGGGCAAAAAAATAGAGATGGAAACTGTGGGTATAGGGCAGGACATTTTTTGTAATGTAGCAGAATGGAATGGCATCCCCCTTTTCCTTAAGATTTGGGAAGGTACATCCTCTATCAGAAGGGATGCAACGTGCAATGTTTCTGACAATTCAACTCTATTTCAGGCCCTGACCTCAAGGATATGTAGCACTTAGAGCTCATCAAACTTTTAGACCCTAAGAAGTTGTTTATTAATTTATATTCCCCGATTCCAAAAATGAGTTAGCTGATTATAACAATGTGCGTAATATAAGGTATGGCGTCAAATATAATTTGAGTGAAGGAAGAATCAGGAAAAAAATACAATGAGGGAAGGAATGAGGCTTAGAAAACATGCTGTGTATTGACTTGAACCTGTTTTGATTGGGTTGAACATATGGTCTTAACCTGATCATTTATATAGTTGGCAATGTTTTTGAGATGGAAAACAACAAAGGGTATCACTGAGAAAAGCTCTAGTTAGTCTTGTTACTAAAGTGAGACAAGAAATTCTTCCTGGAGTCCTCACAAACAGGACATAATGATTGATGTCCTCAACAATGTCCTATCCTTGAATGCTGGAGTTTTTAAAGGCTTTTTCTAATAATGACCCTTTATTTAGGCTTTTGGAATCCCCAATGCATAATTCATAAAAAGCAATTCTTCAGAGATCCAAGGAAATGAAATCTGTGTGCCTGGCTTCTTTCTGATCCTCCTGAGTCAGGAGGATAGTTGAGAACACCTAGAAAAACAAATTAACACTGAGCCTTCAAATAGTTTTAAATACTGTTTCTTTCTATTGGACTTTTGAATAAGTATTGGGCACATGTCGGCTTGACATCCTATTCTCCAGCTAGTACCTGGAGTGTGTTATTTCATGTTACCAACTGTGTCATCCCATCTCTGTCCGGAAGAAAGCTGGAATAGTCCCCACTGACACAGGCTTCTTGGAACATAATTATAAATCTCCTCCAGGTCATAGGAAACCATCAGACAATTGAGAACTTAAAAAAGTTGCCCTATATAGCATGTCCAAAGAGATCGGTCCTGCCACACGCCCCTGAGTATCCTTAAGACAGACTGCATTGGTCAACGCACTTGTCTCTACTTTGCACTGTGGTCAAATGGATATTACAGATGTTGAAGACAGGTAATTAATGACAGGTGCAGTGCTTTGAGATGTGGCTATCCCAGATACTTCTGTGAAGGCTGTCAACTTCCCAGCACCTCATGTTTTGTGAAAGTTTAGAGACAATTGCATACTGGTGAAAACAAACCCATCTCTCCACTGCCAGCTTCCCCTCTCTTCTCCCTTCCATCTCTTTCCCTCTCCTCCCCCATATCACCCACTTCTCCTTCCTCTTCTCTTGGTCCTCCCATTTTTCCCTTTGCCCAGCACACTGACAATCAAAGAACACCTTAGAAGTTCTGAAAGCCAAGACATTATATCAAATAATTTTCAAAGGGGACTGGTTTTAAAATTGACACTCAAGAGTACACTTCAAGGTGGGTTATGGTGTGCCCTATACAATCAGAGCACATTTTTAACTCAAGTATGTAAGGTAACATATCTCATCCCACAATTTATCCCTGCTTATCTGTACATAAAATGCAAGGGCAAGCACAGAGATTATAAAGCTGAGCATTGGCTCAGTGAATGAATGGTATGTTCTTGTTCTAAAATATTTCACTGCTATAATAAGTAGGGCAGCACAGTGGAGCTAGCTGGATGGGGTTTGTGCCAGGTTAGAAATCAGATGCCTTCGATTGTCCATGCACACCAGTGCTTCTGACACCCAAAATGTGGCCGAGAAGGGGTCCCCTTGTTCAGGCCAGCTTATGACATTCTAATGCAGTCTAGAGCCTGTCTTTATCCCCATCCTCCAGAACCTGGGAACAGTGCAGGCACTGCATTGAACTCATCTCGCAGAATGGTGCAGAGGGGGCTATAAAATCTTCAAGCACATATTTGGTTATCTTTCTTGAACTTCAAGTTCTGAATGTGCACTGCAAGCCCTGCTAACAAGGGGGACTAAGCCAGCCCAACACTTCAGGGATCTTTCCAGAAAGTTTCAGCCTTCCCCATAGTCCCTGGGGGAATCTTTTCTGCTACTTCTCATCTCCTGAGCAATTTAAGAGCAACATACTCATTTGATTTGTAATGTGAGGGCCTGGTGAAACTGTGAATGAAGTGTCTTGAGGGGAAGAAGATAATGTTTTTCAAGTGCCTTGACTAATGTGTTCAGACTTGGTTCAGACGGGTCTGTGTAATTTGTTTGCTCCCATCATGGAGTCACAAAGGCATCTCTGTCTTGCCGGGAGTACAGAGGGAGAAGAGGGACAGGAGGAGAGCCCATGCGGAGAGCACACCATGCTGTTTTCTCAGGACAGATGTTCTCTACTGAGAGAGAAGAAGCCATTGTGTTGGGTCTGTCTGCTGTGTGGATGGCACATGGGTGTACCTGCAGCCCAGGCCAGGGCACACAGATGCAATCCCAGTGTACTGTTGGGTTTTGCTTTTTCTGGCAGGGGGGTGAAAAGAATGTTAATATTTTGTGACCACTGAGACAGATGTCCTATCTTTACTCAGTTCACCCTAAAGGGTTAAAAAATCCCTTCATTCCTTCTTTGTTCTCTGACCTATTTAAGACTTAGAACAGTAGAACCATCTACCTCCCTGGGGCAGGGAGAAGCTGCTTTCTCTCAGACTTCAGATTTTAGCCTAAATGTCACTTTCTGAAAGACTCCTTCTCTGATCCCCAAGAAACTAAGCCCCTTCCCTGACCCCCATGTGAATTTCAGTTGCAGCTTTTCCTGTGTCACAGACAAGGGGAGCCTAGTGTCAGGCTGGGAAACACAGATCCTGGAGGTGAGTTGCCTGGGCTGAAATTCCAGCTCTCCCATGGTCTGTGAAACTTTGAGAAATTTACTGCATTGTTTTATGCTTTAATTTGTTCATACATAGAATGAGGGTATTAACTGCTTCTATCTCATGGAGAAATTACAATGATTATATAGGTTAAACAGACGTAAACAGCTTAGTGCCTCACACAGGGAGGCCCTATATATATGTTCATATTACTATTCATATATTTGCTTACTTATTTATGGTTTCTCTTCCCCCCAAACTAAGCTTCCATTAAGGCAGAGGTTATACATACATATAATTTTGTTTTCATGTTGAATGAAAGGGAAGACAAGATACCAATCTTCTATTACAGAAGGGTACAGTATTAAATTAGAATCCCTGCCTCACACCATTTACAAAGATCAAGGATTAAAGACCTCCATGAGAAAAGTATAACAATCGTTATAAAATTTTGGCAAATATCATTATGACCTTGGGGTTAAGGAAGGATTCCTTAAGCAATAAAAAAGTACTTATCATAAAAGAAATGATAAATGCATTAAAATTCTGTGTAATAAAAATCATCAGAAGCATAATGAAAAAATTTGCATTCTTAGAAAAATATTTGCAACCACATATCTGATAGAGAATAAGTATTTGACGTATAAAGGAAACCTAAGTGGTTAACAAACAGAAGAAGTTTAGCATCATTAGTTATTAGAGAAATACAAATTAATATCCCAATAAATATCATTTCACATCCATCAATTGGCAAGACTTAAAATCTCTGACAATACCAAATGTTGGAAGTATATGGAGAAATGGGGTTCCTATGCCCTATTAATGGGAATGTAAAATTATACAAGTATTTTGGAAAATAATTGGGAAATGATGAGCACTGAGATAATTAGAGTGGCTTCCCTCTGGAGAAGGTGGGAGGAGATGGGACTGGAAAAAGGCATACACTGTGAACTTCAAATATATTTGAAATATATTTTTAAATATTTAAAAATAAATATGACATAATATTAAGATTTACTAAACTGAGCCATTGGGGATGGCAATTCATTGTATTATTTTCAATTCTCATTTCTATATGTGAAATACCTTTGTTATTTAAACAGCTAAAATAATTAAATATGAAGGCCTCAGAGATAATCTGGTGCAGTGGTCCACAAACTCTGGTGCACATTCAGGCACTGCAGGGCTGGTAAATCACATATCATGGGGACACACCCCAGAGTCTCTGATGCAGCAGGTGTGGGGCGGGGCCTGGGAATCTGTATTCCTAACAAGTTTCCAGTAAGTGCTGATGCGCTGGTCCTCTTTGAGAGCCACTGATCTAGCCCAGCTCTTTCATTCTGGAGATAAGGACCGCATGATCAGAAAAGAGGAGTCATTTCATTTTTTCCCTCCAAAAAATACTTGTAGGGTGCCTGCTGTGTGCCAGGCACAGCTCCAGTACTGGTGATCCAGATCTTAGCAAGATAGACATGCTCTCTGTTGTCCTAGAGATTTTGCTCAGTTGGGGGGAAGGGAGGAACAAAAAGTAAACAAATAAGTAAACAAGATAATTTCCCTTCTATTTTCAATAGAACAGAGAGAAAAGTTCTTGAATAATTTGACATTTGAGCAAGGCTCTGAATAAAGTTAGATGGACAGATATCTGGGAGAAGCAAGGACAAATGTCCTGAGGTGAAAACCCAAGTGGCTGGAGGTGAGTGGATGAGGGGGGAGCCACAGGGGACCAAGTAGAGAAGTAGTAGGGGGGCCAGATCAGGTAGGGTTGTGTAGTCTATGGTGAAAACTTCGGATTTTTTTCTGAGACAAATAAAGCTCCTGGTAGATTTTGGTTAAAGGAATAATAGGTCCAACTTAGATCTTTTTTTTAAAAAAAAAAATCATTCTATATATTTATAAAATTTATTTTTTAATTGAAGTATAGTTGATGTGCAATATTATATAAGTTACAGGTGTACAGTATAGTGCTTCACAATTTTTAAAGGTTATACTTTATCTATAGTTATTATAAAATATTGGCTATATTCGTCGTGTTGTACAATATATCCTGGTAGCTTATTTTATACATAATACTTTATACCTCTTAATCCCCTACCCCTATATTGTCCCTCCCCTCTCTGTCTCCCCACTGGTAACCACTAGTTTGTTCTCTATATCTGTGAGTCTGCTTCTTTTTTGATTATATTCACTAGTTTATTGTATTTTTTAGATTCTACATGTGAGTGATAACATACAGTATTTGTCTTTCCCTGTCTGACTTATTTCAGTTAGCATAGTACCCTCCAAGTCCATTCATGTTGCTGCAAATAGCAAAATTTTCCTTCTTTTTTATGGCTGAGTAGTATTCCATTGTATATTTATATTTATAGCACATCTTCTTTATCCAAGTGGCCGGAGGTGTGTGAATGAGGGGAGAGCCACAGGGGACCAGATAGAGAAGTAGTAGGGGGGCCAGATCAGGTAGGGTTGTGTAGTCTATGGTGAAAACTTCGGATTTTTTTCTGAGACAGATAGAGCTCCTGGTAGATTTTGGTTAAAGCAATAATAGGTCCAACTTAGATCTTTTTTTTTAAAAAAAAAGCATTCTATATATCCACCTGTTGATGGATACGTAAGTTGCTTCCATATCTTGGCAATTGTAATTAATGCTGCTATGAACATTGGGGTGCATGTATCTTTTCAAATTAGTGTTTTTGTTTTGTTTTTGGATCTGTCCCAGGAGTGGAATTGGTGCAGCCACTGTGGAAAATGGAAGTTTCTCAAAAAACTAAAAATAGAACTACCATATGGTCCAACTTAGATCTTAAAAGCACTCTCATTGCTGTGTTAAAACAGACACACACGTTGAAAGGGAAGCAAAAGAATAGAATCAGGGAGAACATTAGAAGGTTGTTGCAGTAATCTTGGCAAAAAATGACGGAAGCAGAAGCAGAAGAAGGGGGTTGAGAGGTGGCCATATTCTGGATACATTCTAAAAATAAAGCCATGAGCATTTGATAATATATTGGAGGAGGTATCTGAGAGAAAGGAGTCAAGGAAAGAAGACGTCAAGGATTTGGGCTTCAACAACTGGCAAGATGGAGTTGTCATTTACCCAGATGAGGAAGGTGGGGAAAAAGCAAGTTTGGCTGGGTAATCAAGAGTTGGATATATACCCAAGAAGGCAGGAAAATAAGTCTGGAGTTCAGGAGAAAGACCCAGGCTGCAGACAGACATTTGGGAGCCATCAGGGTATAAATGGTATTTACTAGAAGAGATTATATGGGGGTGTATATAGATAAGAGAGGCAATTTGAGGACTGGACTCTGGAACACTCCAAAATTCGGAGATTAGGGGAATGAGAAGAATTCATTAAAGATATAAGAAGAAGAAGGCAGTGATGTAAGAAGAAAACTAGACATAAATGGTGCTCTGGAAGCCAAGTGAAAAAAAATGCTGAAAGAAAAAGAGCATGATCAACTGGCATAAATTCTGTAGACAGAATAAGAAAGAAGACTAAGAAATGAACATTGGATTAGATTGACAGGAGTTTTAATGGAGTGGGTAGAGACGAAAACCTGATAGGAAGATGTTCAGGAGAGAATCAGAAGAGATACTATGGGGACAATGAATTTAGAAAATTCTTGGAGAATTTTTGCTGCAACAGGGTAGAGAAATGTGGCTAGTAGTGTGTGGGGAAGGTGATGTCAAGGGAGGATTACACCTGCTCACTGGAATAATCAAAGTGATCGAAACAGAAAAGGACTCTTGAGAGAGGAGGGCACAATTGCAGGAGTGAAGCCCTTGATGACTTTGGAGAGGGTGGAATCCAGTGTCTGAGGCAGGAGTGACCTTAGGAAGGTATAGGGACCTCACTCATAGGAACAGGAGGGGGTGAGGTATACGGGTCCAGATGCAGGCAGGTTGGTAGATTTGGAAGTGGGAACTTTTAGAGTTTCTCTTATTACTGATTCTATTTTTTCTTGAAGTAAGAAGGTCTTTACTTTAGAGAAAGGAATGAGGAATACATTTTAGTGTTTAAGGATAGAAAGGGAATTATGAAATAGTAGACTTGAAGATTGATAGTGAGAATTGATCAGGGAAATGTGTAGCATTTCTGGCCCATTGAGGTTTGGTTAAGAATTTAGATCAAGACCAGACAGTAAGCACAAAGTATTTGGATTTAATCAGGTTGTGGCTAATGGAGGGGGAGATGGGGAAATGGAGTGGTGGATAGTGCAAGGGACTGATTATAGTTATAGAGCATGGGATCCAAGTCAGGTCTGGAGGCAGAAGAGTACCTGAGGAGGTGAGAAGCAGTGAAAAGATAGGGGAGAGGAGCTTAAAGGTCCCAGGGGTCAAAGGGTTATTGAGTTTGGGCACTAGAGGTAATGATCTGAAAAGATAGGAGCTGGTGGTCATAAGGTAGAATATTTGAAATTGAGATGATGGAGGGGGCTGCTTACTGGTGATGATAAAGTCTAGAGTGGGATGGATCATTTGAGGTGGGTGGATGAGGTGGGGATGGAGGGCAAGCTCACAGGTGGTGGGGAGGAGGAGGGAGACTTAAGAAATGAAATTATTGAAAATGTGGATATTAAAATCCTCAAGAATCATATTAGAAGTAGCAGTGAAGAGAATGACAGTAAAACAAGGAAAAATTAACTCTTCAAGAAATGAGGGAGAGTTATTAGGGGGTCTAAAGATGTAGCATAGTCCTATGGCCTGAAGTTCAAAGGAGCTGAGATGGTGGTGGGGAATGAGGATGGAAGGAGGATAAATGGCCCAGGAAAGGCAACAAGGAGCAAGGAGGACACTGATCTCACCCGCCTCCCCCGCTCCCAGAGGTAAGTGGAGGATGGAGGGGCAGGGAATTTAAAAATAAGTCAGTAAATAAATGTCACCCCTTGAGAAGGTTGTAAGGGAAGCAGTACCTTCAGAGGAGAGCCAGGTGTCTGTTATGTACAGTCGATTCTCATTTTTCATGGTAGTGATGTTCTATAAAGTTGCTGTGAACATTGAATTAGCAAATACCATTGCTCCTAGGAAAAATACAAGCTCCTGGCCACAAGATTTTCATCAACTGCTCAATACATAACTGTGTTTTCTGTGTATTTCTGTTTAAAGACACCTTATTTAATATATATTGTTGATTCATTCACATTAAAGTCATGGCCAACAACTCTAACTCATGCCTGAGCAAAGCTTATCTAATGCGTGTATTTTCTCTATAAGGCGCGTCACAGCCTCCTTGCTCTTAGGAGCACCGGACAGCACTTCAGTACTATGCTGGGGCCATTTTAAACAGTAGAGACACCAACACAAACCATAAAAATGTGAAAGAAAGTGGCACTAAATAGACCATAAAACAATACTTGTTTATAGTATGAGAGCTGAAACACAAAAGCAGGGTGTTGCCTTGTTTGATTTTACCTGGGAATGTGTCAGGTGACTCAGATTTTTCACCACTATGCACATGTTCACAAATAACTGTGAAAACATTGTGTATATTGATTTGGGGGTTACCAATGAATTTAAGCATGTAGGCAAATTCACAAATATGTTATCTGTGAATAATGAGGATTGACCATAGGTGAAAGGAGGTTCAGAGAAGAGTTTGAGTCATAGAAGATTCCGCTGATGGCCTTGAATTTCAGCAGACCCAGTAGAGGTGCTTGTAGGCTGTGAAAGGGATATGAGATATGGTCAGGTTAGGGGACATACAGAACTTCGTATGGATGAGAAGGCCGGTTGTGAGTGATGACTTGAGATCCTTGGGCTTTTTGACACACCTGAGACAAATAGAATTGCAGAAGACAGTGGTCTTTGGGAGTGGGATTATTTTGATAAGACTTTTGCTCTTGACATAACAAATCTTGCCCCCTTTCCATCTTTGTTTAACACAGTACCACTTCTTCCTTTTTCCCTTCTTCTGCATCCTTCCTTCTTCCTCATCCTTCCTTCTCCTTGGTTTAACACCAGCCTTCTCAGAATTTCTGGAGGGATCAGAAAGAGAAGGATGGTACCCAGAGATTAAGAACTGCAGGGAGTGATGACCCACTCTGTGGGTTATGCCCATGTGCCCTTGGGCTGCCACAAGGCTCCTAAAGGAGTCTGTGGTCTGCTGCTACTGGTACAGCTGGAGCCACAAGAATAGCATCTACCTTCCTCCCACCTTCTCATCACCCATGAGCCTCCCATTGGTAGAATGTGAATTGGAACCCTGGTGGCAAAGGGATCTTAAAAATGTAGTTCCCTGCCCCTGGAATACAGAGCAAACAGAGAAAGACAGGAGTGGTGATGAATACCAACAGATAATACTTGGTGTACTCTCGACTTCTCTGTTTCTCTCATATACTCCATATCCACACACATTTGGGAATCCCTGAAAGTATTACTTCAAAGTATAAGTAGAATACGATCATTTCTTACTACTTCCTCTTGCTAGTGTTCTGATCTGAACCTGCATTTTCCTGCATGTGGATTACTGTAATAGCTTCCTAACTCCTCTTATCCCATTTCCCTTTGCCCCCTACAGTCTATCCATAACGCAATGGCCAGAGTGAAACTGTTAAACATAAATTAGATCACATCCTTTCTCTTCTGGAAGAAATCCCATTTTATTTAGAATAAAAGCCAAAGTTCTTACCAGCATGATCTGCACCACCCTTGGCTCTGACCTCACTGTCCCTGTCATTTCCTGTGGTCTGGCCATACTGGCCTCCTTGCTGTTCCTCGAATTCTCTAGTCCACTCCCACCTCAGGGCCTCGCACTGGCCATTCTCCACTTGAAACTATATTTCCTGGGGTATTCACACAGGAAGCTCCCTCCATCCTCAAGTCTTTGCTTCACCTTCTCAGGGAAGCTTACTCTGACCACCCTATTTAATATTGTAACTCATTCTTGCCACCTCTTAGCCTAGCAGGACCTTTGATCCTTCCCCAAAAGTTCATAAGACATTTGGTCTACACCAAAATATCCTGGACATTTGGTTCTTTTCAAAATGCCCACAAGACATTTGGTCCATGCCAAAAGGTCCCTGATATTTGGTCTCGTCCAAAACAATTTGGCATGGACCAAATATGCTCATGGACATTTTGGATAGGACCAAATATCAAGGACCTTTTGGCATGGACCAAATGTCTCATGGATGTCTTGGACAGGACCAAATTCCTGCTAACCCCTCTTAGTACTTATGATCTCTCTTGCCTTGTTCCACTTTTGCTTTTTTATTTTTTTCTACAACACTTAAATCTTTTAACATACTCTATAATTTACTAATGTATTATATTTATTGTGTATTGCTAATCTACCCCCACTAGCCTATAACATCCATGGGGGCAGAGATCTTTATTTATTTTGTACACTGATCTATCTCAAGCATCTAAACTATTGACTGCCACATAGTGAGTGCTCAATGAATATTTGTTGAATGAATACATGAATAGTTGTTAGAATGGGACAATAATCCATTCTGGAGATATGGAAATCAAATGGCCTATACATTTCAGAAATCTTTGTTCCTATTCTAGTGTTGTACAAATGAAACTTAAAACCTTCTAGTAGTGGCCTCTGTGAGGAGCAGTATTGACTGGGATTGGCATGTGGGAAATATCTGAGTTGACAGAAATATTTTCTATCTTGATATGGGTGATATTTGGAAGAAAATTCTTTCAGTTGTACACTTAAGATCTGTGTATTTTAATGTATTTAATACTTCAATAAAAGAAAACAAAATTCATGTGAAATTGAAGAATGCTAGGAAGACTTCCCTATGAAGAATTCTCATTTTGTCATACTATGGGAGACAAACGTGAGAGACTTTCTAAACCCATGCGTGGAGGAAGATAAAAAAAAATTCTTGATCACAGCATCTCTTCTTTTTATTGGATTTGGCATTTAAGACCTGATTGTATTTTTTTCTTTTTCTCCCAATCCCAAGTAAAACTAATGATCTTCCAAGTCGTTGAGTAAGCTCTTATATTTTGTTTTGGAGTGGTTGACTTTGGCTCAATGAGATGTGTGCATGTCTGCGTGTATATGTGTATGTGTACAGGAGCATCTATACTTGCTCATGTAGTATGGAGAGCAAGCCAGTTGTTTTATGTTATTGTCATTTCCCTGGCCTTAAAATAAATGAGTTTATTTAGATTTCTAGAAATGAAACTGCTTCTGTGACATCTTTTAGTTGTTTGGGGTCCTTTGGGATTTGAGCTTTTTACAAATGTTTCCCCAGTATGTGAAAACTGCAGGGAAGAGGAGAGCATGAACAGTTTAAAAGAAGGAAACACAGCTAAAAGCTAGATTTTAAATTCATTTCCATCTATTTCTGGAAGTCCTTTAAGTCCATCAGCCTTATTTGCGAAATTTCCTAGACTTAAAAAAAATTTCTGCTTTTTCTATTTTCTTTTAACTCATTCAATGTAAAAGTAAAATAAAATCTACGGCCACCACATTCTTTTCATTGATCAACACTGTAGCACAAAACTCCAGAAAAGCTTTTCATTCTTGATCAGTTTTCTCATCAGTAGAGCCAGATGCAGTAAGAGCTGGGAAAGCAACTGCAGAGTGACAAATGATCAAGCAGTGACTTGGCAATTCTTCTTACACCCTGTTTAGCACCTAGAGAATGTTGTTAAGGCAGAGAACAGAGGCTAGAGGCAGGAATCAATTTGTCAGCTGAATACAGTATGTGCTTGGAATATTCTTCAATTATAAATAGTATAATTTAATTGTACTATAGTGATGTAGGTTAGATTTCCCTTTCTGGAGGAAAAATCATGTGCTGTTTTCTTCGTCTGCTTTTGAGAATACTGTGTTAGTCAGATAGGGAGCAATGTGTGTGGGAAAACTTGGATGTGCCTCTCACCCACCATTCTGCCTTAATCTCCTCTGAACTTGACCGCATGCCACTTTGGTCCATTTAGGAATAAAAATAAATTCTACTTCTCTCTTGATAATTCATGATAGTCTTCCTGGAGTCTTGATTAGAGAGGGAGCAGCAAGATGACGAATTATTTCCTTCATGTGGTAACTAAAGGGAAACAAAGTCCACACCATCACCCGCCTTCCTGGGTCTGTTCTCAGCCCATGTATCTATGATTTACACAGGGAACTGGTTCTGAAAGAGAGGGTGATGCCTGTTTTCCATGGTCTCGCCCCTCAAGAAAAGAGGGAGGGAAAAAAAGGAAAACCAGAATCTTATTATCCAAAGGCTGTTCTTTCTTCACTCAGTCTGCTTCATTTTGAGGCACTTCACTCACCCTCACTAATTTTTCCTTGTTGAGCTCACTTATTTAAAATAAAAATACCTTCACAGAAATGGTTCAGTGCCATAGAGGTAGTGAAAGGGCCTGTGCTTCTCCCAGATGGTTCCAGAAAATTTTTGCCTGGAAGGCAGTAAACATTCACAGCCTTCCTGGGATGCAGGGGCCAGTTGATCCGGGGTAGTGAATTACTGCCCAGGTCTCATGGAAGGAACAGCCGTGTGGGCAGAGATGCTAAGCCTGCTGACATTTTAAAGGCTTTTGTGGAAGGAAAATGATTTGCAAGTGTTTGGCAAACAAAAGCTCTGTGTAGTTCTGTGTCACTTTCAAAGTCAACTTTAAACTCCTAAAACTTCTATGTTTATGAGAATGCAAAACCTTTATGCAGCCTGATGCTTACAAAGAGCTCCACGGTGCTCTGTGTGCAAAGGTTGAGCCTAAAGACTGAGAATCGGGGTTTTATGTTCTGTAGCCATGAACCTTGGCTGGAGCCCAGAGAACTGGGGTTAAATCCAGAGGAAAGCAGACAGAGCCTCTTAAAGATGAATTTACTTGGTTTCACTCTTTCGGTTGCCTTTGGGCTGGTGCCTGCGCACACACTTTTGCAGTGAGGGGGGCAGGGAGGGTTCAGTGAGTGGATGGCTCCAGCATGTGCTCCCCTAGAACAAGCAGACTGACAGAACAGGTGGCCCTTTTAAGTAGGTTCAGGCCCAAAGTGAATGTGTTCGATCAATTATTCAACATAAAATGATGGAAATAAACTAAACAGAAAGATCGCTCAGGTCTCCATGCCTGTGGGAATCCTGGTAGTGATTGCAAGACTTTAACCAGAGCACCCCGCCCTCCTCGGCAGCCAGAGTCCTGGGTTAGAGCTGAAGAATCTGCTAGAAACTCACACCAATACGTCACAGGTAAGTTAGATAATTGGGAAATTTAAAAAAAGAAAAACCTGATTTCACAGACTGATAATATAAATTAAAAATATTTAGAAAACCAATTCTTTCATTTTAGAAAGGAGGGCACTGGGTCAGTTACTAAAGCTTTCCTATCTCACAGGTTCCCAGGTCTTCTGGGGACAGAGCTGAGACCAGCACTCAGGTCCCCCGGACTCTTGTTGGAGGGCTCTGCCCCCATCAATCATATGATCCAAACATCACACACAGACCTGCAAAGAGACTTCCTAATACCCAGAAACTAGCATCCCTGATGAAAAGAAATATGTCCTCGTCCACTTTCCCTTCACCTTGACCTTCAGGCTGTCTTTGTAACCTCTTTTCTCCTTCAAATATTCCTTTAAAATTGGGAGGTTGTAGGGGGTAGAGAGGCAAAGAGAAAAGAACATTTTAGAGCTGGAAGGGAGGATCTAGAACATCCCGCTTGTTTCCTGGCCTCCTTTATCGATGAGCAAAAAAGAGGAATGCTTCTAGAAGGAACTTTCAAATGTAGTTTCTGATTCAGTTAAGGTCTGGGGTGGGGCCTGAGAGTCTGCATTTCTACCAAGTTCCTGGGTGATTCCGATCCACAAGAGCACACTTTTGAGTCTTAAGGGAGTGGACCAAGTGGCCAGCTTCAGGTTATATAACTAGTTAGTGGTTACTCCAGTGACTGTAGTGAATCTCAATTAATTTCATATGGTTCAGACCCATGTAACTTTAAGCATGCTTCTTAAACTCTGAGTTATATTTTTCTCATCTATAAAAATTACAGTTTTATGGGATTCGTGACTCTTGTGTCTAGCCAGTGAGGATAACAGAGTCTTCATAGAGGCCTATATTCACAGTGTATGGGAAAAATATAGAATTGGAAGCCCGGAGGCCCTGGGTGACCCAGCTTTGTGACCAAAGGAAACACTTCAGGCACTTCAGGCCTGAGTTGCCTTCCCTGAAATGAGAGGGAGATGGCCTGGGTCATCTTTAAGATTGCTTCTTTTTTTAAGACAGCTTTTTTCTGGGCACACATGAAAATACAGTAAGAGTAACACTTGCCACATGCCAGGCCCTATTTTAAAAGCTTTGCATATAGTAACTCATTTCATCTTTACTACAACCCTGTGTTATCATTCCTACTTGACAGATGAAGAAGCTGAGGCCTGGAGAGGCTCAAGGTCATGCAGTTATAAGTGGAAGAACGAGGTAACATGGCTTCAGTCTGTGCTCTCACTGACCCAGTTAACAGCGTTGGCTCAACTCTAAGGAGTTTCTAGTTATAGATCACCTTCATGTGTGTTATTTGAACCAAGTAGCCATATTGCGAGTTGTCATAATCACCATCATTACCCCCATCTTACAGGTGAGAAAACCAAGATTCACATAAGTAGCAAATGGAGAAGCCAGGATTTAAATGGAGTCTATCAGAGTCTATCCCTTGCAAAAGATGTGCAAAGCAGCACCTCAAACCTGCAGCTCTAACTATGAACACCAAACTCATTCTGAGACGTGGGAAAGCTTGGTCTCCTCAGCTGATGAGCCTGGCAGAGATGGAGTCCACCAAGTATTTCTAACAGTTGGTGACTTGTATGAAAAATTAAACATAAATTGATTGTCTAAATAGATTTATCGTCCACTAAACTTGCTATAGGTACTTGTTAAGTGCACTAATATAGATGTAGCTACTTTTGGGTTTCCTATACAGGCAATACCATTTATAAATAATAAAATGTTTGTTTTTTTATTTCCAGAAAAAGAAATCCCTTCTAGTTCTAACAGTCCACCACTTGGAACATAATGTTCTTAGTTTAAGTCAGTATAGTGATGTGGATTTGCGGTGTCTTTGTTTCTGCCATATATCAATGGTCCATTTAATGCCAAGTTCTTGAACAGAAACAGAGCCCCATAATTATGCATATTTCTATGGGAAAATTTGTCCAGCTTCCTTGTTTCACTCAAGGACATATTCTTCCAAGACATAAGGGGTGAGGGGGAAAGTGATGGAATCTGTAGGCTTTTAACATTCCCATGGCTGGGAGTATTCTGAAGTTATACTTTTTTGTTCTATCACCCAAGTTGAGTACCCTAATTTGGGGACGTAACCCCATGAGGTCACCACTGGTCCCTTAACTGCCCATTATCCCAGTGATGATCTGCAGGCACTGCACAGTGACTGCTACGTTGGGGCTGCAGCACGTGGGCTTGTCATGGTGAGGATTCTCACAATTAACTTGTTTTTTCAAAAAAGGAAAAAATAAATATTTGGACATCGACACTTACCTGCTTGGTAGAGAATTATGTAACCATCCAAGAATGGTTGGATGTCCCTTTCAGAAAAATGCACCCGAGACCTTTCTTAATGATATTTTACATACGTATGACCGATAGCATCTTTACAAACGTGTATTTCAGCTCATCTCATTTTGTCCTCACAGGAACCGGGAGAAGCAGGTGTCCCCTCCCTTCTGTAGAGGAGGAATTAAGGCTCCCAGCAACCAGGAGTCACTTGCAGTGTGACCCCATCAGGACTGCAGTTCAGGCCCCTGGTTTCTTGTCCAGGCCTTTCTTCACTCGACCAAGGCCATGACTCTAACATCCTACAAATGTCCTGTGAAAACGTCCACATGAAATATATGCTCTTTTCTAAGTCTGTTTACTTCTGACCCTGTGGAAAGATTTGAGAGACATTAGTAACTTATTTTTGTATTTTCTCAAGTCCCTGTGAGGGAATGACTGTATCTGCAGTGCTTCTTTTCTGGGGCCTGGAAGGAATCCAAAGCTGTCACTGTGTTTTCCATTTGGCACATTTTCAAGAATCTCTTGCTGTTTCCTGGAGGTGGTCCTGCAGAACTCTATAGAGCGCCCCCTGACAGGTTGACCGAGGCAGGAATGCAGGCATCACGAAGCCTCAAAATAGAAAAGACTGGTGGGACATGCAGGTGCACCCCGCTATGTGCAACTCACTCTAAGACAGGGGAAGGGCCCCTGAGAGAGGGACCACTTTTCAACAGCAGATAACTACCTGCTGCTTTGTCATGGAACTTTTATTTGCTTATTTGTTTTGAAACTTTTTTAAAAAAATTGAAGTATAGTTGACTTAATTGTGTTACTTTCAGGTGTACAGCACAGTGATTCATATATATATACATATATATATATATGTATATATATATATATATATATATTCCTTTTGTCATGGAACTTTTAAATAGTGAATGAATCTAGTGAAATTTTTAAAATACAATTCAACTCATGGAGAAAAATTCACCTTGACTTTCTTGAAATAGTCATAGGTCACAGGTTTGAAAAGCAACACTAAGAAGAAACAAGGAGACTTTCAAAAGAAGGTTGATGGTGAGTGAGCCTCTGTATGACAGAGTTTGAGCTGCCCCACATGCCCAAAAACTCACAGTATTTCAAAGACCCAGCCAGAAAAGACCAAGGAGAGGATAGGAGTCCAAGCTTCGCAGAAGCTTCAGAAACATCTACATTTACAAAGGGGTTTGCAGTAGAGGCTGCTGCCCATGTTCTTTCTGAAACAGGCCCAGAAAGTGAAACTTTAAAAGGCAATTAATGGGTGAGTTTTAAATATACTGAGGATAATTCAACCACTGTTACCTCAATTTTAAAAAGCACCTGCGGTCCTCATAATCCTCTCAAGTTTAAGTCAATCAAAGTGAAAAAGAAAAGGCCTTGCCTGGGCATTTGTACTTAGAAAAGCCTAAGTTTGAATCAATGCTTATGTATGAAGCGTGTTCCTGATAATTTGAGCACATGCTTGGTCCCTCCCTTGTTTTCTCTTTTTCCTTTGCTTCGTATGTTGACAACCTTTTTTAAAAGGCACTGGAAGACCTTGTTGTTGAAGGATTCCTGTGGGCAATCCCAGAACTTTGGAGCTGGAAGGGAATCTAGCAACCACTCAATGCCTTTCACAAATGAGGAAAACCGAGAGCCGGGACTTTGAACCTGTGTGTGCACTGCACAGGTGCTGGGCAGACAGAGCCCAGTCTCCCAAGTGCTGGGGTCCTCTTAGCCGCCCCTCCCCTCTCTTCTGCTCTCAGGGAGAACATGGTCTTCAGAATCCCTCTATATAAAAGTGAGCCCCTACGGAGAGCACTTAGCCAGTTCCAAATTCAGAAGTCTAGGTAACAAGGCAGTTCCCTTCCATGTGTCTTTTTCATGAAGCACAATGGTACCTGTATTACTTTCCTGTCGCTGTCCTAACAAATTACCACAAACTGGATGGCTTAAGACAACAGAAGTTTATTCTCTCACAATTGGAAAGGCCAGGAGTCCAAAATCAAGGTGTCAGCAGAGTCGCAATCCCTCCAAAGGCTCTGAAAAGGAATATTTTCTTGCTTCTTCCACTTCTGATGGTTCCAGGAGTTCGTTGGCTTGTGGTTGCATAAATCCAGTCTCTGCCTCCGTGGTCACATGGCCTTCTCCTTGATGACTGTGCCTTCTCCTTTTCTTTCCCTTACAGGAACATCTGTCATTGGATTTAAGGTCAACTCATCTCACCCAAGATGATTTTCTCATCTCAAGATCTTTAACTGAATTACATCAGCAAAGATCCTTTTTCCAAATATGGTCACATTCACAGGTTCCAGGGTTAAGACATGGGAATATCTTTTTGGGGGCCACCGTTCAACCTGCTATAGTATTCATGTAAATAGACTCTCAGAAATAGCCCTAAATCCTCAGTGTAAATACTATAAATTCTATATTTGTGTGTCCCAGGGTAAGTTTCTTACACCTGGTTTTGAAGAGTTATTTTCTGAAATGAGTTTCATGGTGAGATGATTTTGATAATTTGGTAATTTGGTATAGCAAAGTTAAGCAGTAGCAGCTTTTTTTGTTTTGTTTGGTTGGTTCTTTACAATTGGAATTTCTCAGAACCTTTAAGAAGCTGGTGGACATCATGGCTTTTCAGAACTGGGATAATGATGCATGGTATTTCCCAGGTTGGTATGTTTTGTCTGGGTTTTCCAGAAAGCAAGGATTAAGACAAGGCTTAAGTGCAAGCTTTCCACTGGGGACTATTTTCCAGGGAGGCAGAGTGAAGGGCAGGGCTCAACACAGACAGATGGAGAGCAGTGCCAGGTGGGTCCTAGATCTGGCCACCTCTGAGGCTGTTAGTGGCCTGACCTCATGAGACAGCTCAAATTGCTGGAGGAAATGTATCTGGGGTCTTTCTACTAGGGGAAGAGAGGGGGCAGCAGTAATCTACTGGCTTCCACCACCATTAGTCAAAGTGCCCCTTCGCCACCCACGCAGGCTCTGCACGTCTAAGTGCCTAGCAGGTCCCCACCGCATCCCCTGTCTTTGTGTAAGTGCAGCATCGGCACCTGCAGGAAGTGGGTCAGGTGCCTGCACAGAAGCGATCACACCATAGTCACTGGCTTGCGATCAGCTGAGGCTGAGAGAATCTGAAGCTGTGCTTGAGAGGTGTCTGTTATGCTCCTGGACCCATTAGTGGGAAGACATCCCATGAAACAAGTGCTTCATGCAAGGCTCTTTGAGAAACCAATTTCAGTGTTAAATTGCTCTGATATGTTATTTCATTGACGAACTTGCTTTAATGCTACTTATGCTTCCTGGTATCACCACACAGTCCCTCAATTCTGTATTTGGGGATCACTGTCAATCATCTAGTTTGACCAAATACATTACCATGCCTTTTAAAATTTTAAGTCAGGAGAGAGTTCATTCTTGAAAGAACTGTTTATACATACTGGAAAGCACATTCCTGGAGCTGATTTAATTTTAACTTTATTTGTATTCATATCTGCTGACAGTAAGCTGTGAAAACTGGAAGATTTCTTAGGGTATGGACTATTTCCGTTCTTGCTCATTCAGCCAATGTGGTAAATATCATCTTACCAAAAGAGAAGGGAAAAAGAATACACAGCAGTTTCTTATCTAGCTCAATGGGAGGGAAAAAGAGAAAAGAGGAAGCAAAAGCAAGATCATTGCCTGGTGCAAATTTTGGGACAGTTACATTAAACAAAAGGATTGGAAAATGGAAATGTGTTCCTTTGAAATGACTGTAATCTGCTGAATGTTGAGGCTGAGAGGAAAATAATGAAGGAGAACAAGGCAGGCGAGAGTATTAATTTTCTCTGATGATGGAGGCTATATAGTCACCTTTGCAGGAAGAGATCCAGACATTGCGGAGGAGCTGATTTTCAAGAGACCCACTCTGCTTGCTGGAGTCCATTTTATGGATGGTTGCTTGGCATGAAGGAGCTGTGAATCACAGTGAGCCTGTGTCCTCTCCACAGCAGCACACAGGAAGCACAGGATCCAAACAGATCCAGCAAAGTGAGAGTTAACGGGAAACCCTGAGATGGCAACATCAGTTCAATCTGGCTTTGGTGTTGCCATCAATGAAACAAGCTGGAATCATGAGCGTAGAGAAGGGAGGAGGCCGAATGGGCTGGTGGAGGGTGGGACAAAATTGTGTTGGCCCAAGTGTGGAAAAAAGCCTGTTCTTTTTAAGACTCCCGAAATGGTCTTTTGGAAGCAGCATGGTAAAAGGAAAAGAACCTAGACTTTTCAGCTAGTTGACTTAAAAATGAATTTCTGGATCATTTTCTTGTGAGCTGTGTAGCCTTGGGATAGTCACTGAGCTTCTATGCCTCAGTTTTCTAATCTGTAAAATGGAGAGAATAATACAATGTCATTTAGTGGCAAATAATAGAACACCCTACTCAATGTAGTTTAAACAATACAGGAGTACTTCCAGGCAAGAAGGTTCTGGGCACTCCTCCAAACATATAGCACAATAATGGATAAGAAAAAGGTATAGTTGAGGCTCAAAAACCACATAAATATATCTAAAGGCCACAAGTGGAAAAATAATACAAGGTGCTTCAGGCCCAGAAGAAGGCAGTATTTGCTGGGAGTTTGGCCTGGGTAGCATTACTACATGGGAAAAAAAAAAAAAGAAAGAAAAGGAAAGGAAGTATAGGCCAGATCAATCAGATCAGTGCTTGACACTAGGACCTGGGTGGGACTCAAGGCTACAAATCTATAAGACTAGAGGAGAAAGAAATGGTAAATGTTTAGCCTCTTGACCAGGATATGAGTCAATCCATCCTCACTTGGTAACTAAACCCATGATATGGAAACAGGGCATGGAACTAGGGCCTCAGAGGGTTAGGGAAAGAAAGTATAGAAGTCATAAAATTGTATGAATCTGACAACATAGCCTCAAAATACAAAAAGCAAAAACTGATATAAGGAAAATTTGACTAATCCCCCAAAACCCACTGGGATATTTTAATGTATATAAAAAATGATGATTGGTTGAACAGACTTCAAGTTCATAGGAATATAGAAAATATGGATAGGACAATAAAAAGAATATATGTTATTTTCAATTACACATAGGGTATTTATAAAAATTTACTATGTATAGGTCGCAAAGGAATTGTCTGCAAATTTCAAGCAGCAATATCATATGAATAATGGTGTTCCAATTCAATGCAATTAAAGTAGAAATTAACAAAAAAAGAGAATTAAAAACAGACACATATATATTGGGAAACTTAGAAATGTATTGCCAAATAATTCATGGGTATATTAGCTTCTTATGACTGCTGTAACCAATTACCACAAACCCAGTGGCATAACCCAATAGAAATATATTTTCTCACAGTTCTGGAGACCGGAATCTTGAAATTAGTATCACTGGGCTGAAATCAAAGTATTGTTAGGACTGTGTTCCCTCTGGAAGCTCCAGGGGAGAACTTGTTCCTTGAATCTTCCGGTTTCCGGTGGCTCTGGATGTTCCAAGGCTTTTGGTTACATCACTGTACTTTGTCTTTGTGGTCACATTGCCTCCTCCTCTTCTGACTTTGTGGAATCTCTCTCTGCCTCTATCTTGTAAGGATACATGTGATGGCATTTAGGGGCCACCTGGATGTCCAGGATAATCTCTCCATCTCAAGATCCTTAACTTAGTCACATCTGCATTCTTTTGATTTTGTTTTTTGTTTTTGGTCATATAACATTCACAGGTTCCAGGGATTAGGATATGAATGTCTTTTGGGGGCCATCACTTAGTCTACCACATGGGTGAAAGAGAAAAATTACAGTGAGAATTGTGAATGACAATACAAGTCATGTATATCAAGACTTGTGGAATACAGCAAAAATCATACCTAGAGACAAATTTATAGGCTTAAATGTGATTTTTTTTTTAAAGAACATTTAAAATAAACAACTTTATTTAACTCAACAAGTTGAATCAGGAATCAAAATACTTCCTTCCAAAAGCAACAGGCCCAGACAAGATTTTGGAAATTTCAAGGAGTAAACATTCCCCATCTTATACAGATCTTTTCAGAGTCTAGACCTAAAAAGGTCAGCCACCCACATAGTTTTATCAGGCTAATAGAACTTTGATATGGAAACTAGACAGAACAGTACAAGAAAAAACAATTATAGACCAATCTCACTTATAATCATGAATGCAAAAATCCCAGATAAAATACAGCAAATTGAATTTAGTAGTTATTAAAAATATACAGTGACAAAGTAAGGTTAATCCCAGGAATTATAAGGCTGGTCAATACTAGAAAATCTCTCAGTGCAATACATACCATTAACAGATTAAAGGAGGAAAATTATATAATCATCTCAGTAGATGCCCCAAAAGCATAAAGTATAAATTCTTCCTCATTCATGATTAAAAAATTAAAAGCATTTAGCAAAGAAGGACTGGAAAGAAGCCTCTGTAACCTGATGATTGATGCCCATCAAACACCAACAGCAAACATCATCTATATTAATGGGATTTTAGAAGTTTCCCACCTCAGACTGAGGAGAAACTTGCCTGCATTCACTGTTGCTTCTTTGGCATGTCCAGGTTTGGGTGACTTATGCTAGTTTGTCATTTGTCCTTAGAGTGTTTAGATATGCAAGTGCAGGTGGTAAAAGTATCAAAGTATGGCCCGTAGTAGGCTTCTCTTCCTCCATTGTCATAGAGTCCCATCCAGGCATTCGGTAGCCCAGTTAGCTCATATTTCTTCACATTGTGCGATACACTGTATGTTCATGTGACTAAGTTCTCTGCAGTGGAGCACGAGGAAGGGATGTGTAGTACATATGGGTCTTCATCTTAAGACATGGGTGTGCCCCTTCCAAACTCTCTGCCCCTTCCCAATGGCTGGAACTTGGAAGTGGCAGTGACCTAGCTTCAGCCTTACAGGTGATGACAGTCCTGGTAATGATGGAGTAATAGGAAGGAAGGAACTATGTTCCCTGATAGACCTTGTGGAACAGAACTGCCCCTCCCACGTGGAATGCTTACATTGGGGCTAAGTGATAAAGAAATGACAGTATATATTCTTGAAACCGCTGAAGCTTTGTGTCTTTTTGTTACAGCAGCTTGGCCTTACAACGAACAACCAACAATATGGGAATAATATTAAATACCACATCTGGATGGCAGTTAAGGACTTTGGATCACATGGTGCTATAGACCTTCAACGACATCTTTAACATTTGGTTTCTTTAAAAAATGCAGGAGAAAATACGTCAGTTTTAAGATGCTGGATTGTAGATCTTCTGATATTTGTTATATAATTTTCTATTCTTTTCTGAAGGTTTGAAATATGCAATAATAAAATTGAAAGAAGAAAGTGATCAAGGGAATTTATTGCCTACAAGTATCTCCTGACTTTAGGATAATCTCAATTCCATCACTCAGTAATGTAACCAGGAATTGCTTTATCTTCAACTTTGGTCTGCCTTCCTCTGGATTTTGGCTTCTTCTAAAATGCCCTTCCTGGACCCAAAATAACTACTAGCATCTTCTCGAATTCATGCTGCCTCATTCATTACAAACAGAAAAGACCATCTTTACCCCCAAGTAGGTAAAACATCAAACTTTCATCAAACATTTGTTAAGATTTTATTCTTTGCCAAGTACTAGTGACACAGAAATGACTCAGACATAGTTGCTTAAGTGGAAAAGTTCAAAATCATCATCTGGACATCCAAAAACATTTATACTTCTTTCTGCATAAAGATTGCCTTTTAAAATGCTCATACTCTGCAATTTATGACACATGTTCAGCAACTGACATAGACTTGGTCCCCATTCTACCTTACCTAGGCTCTTATGTCCATGAACATGAGATGTTTACACTTTCTTTAGTCATTCTCTCTGCTTTGAAAATCATTTCATTTCTTCTCCACTAGGCCAAGTTCTACTATTTCTTCAAAGCTCTCCAGTACATCTTTCTAGGGAGCATCAAGAAATAAGATCTATAAGCAAGTAAGTTTCTGGGGTGATTTCTCCCCAGCTACAATGTCATTGCTTAAGAGTTAGACTTGGTGGATATCACCTTCAAGCAAGTTCATTGTTCCCTCCTTTGTGTTCCTATAGCACTCTCTTTATATCATCAGTATGCTACTTAGATGCATGTACACAATTAACTATAACACGGCATGATTTCTCTTACACTGGGCTTGTTTCTTGAGGATAAGGACTCTTGAATATTCACCTTTAAGTTTTGGTCTTCTGGATCCTAACAGACACTTGTGGGAGAGAGTGCTGATTGCCTACTCAATATTAGTTCTCTTTGTCTTCCTCAATAATAGACTTGTGTTGAATATGTCGTTAGGCTTAGTTAAAAAAAAAATGTGTCCCATTCTTCCTTCCACATAAAAGTGGTCAATGTGCAAGTAGATGTTTTTGGATAGGACTTCCAGGAAAAATTTTTAAAAGGGGCTCACTCACCTGGGAGGCAAGCACCCTTCTCCCCTTTCCCCTTTCTTTTGTCTTTCTGTTCAGAATTTGAATGCGATGGTTGAAGCACCAGCAGCCATCTTGTGATCATGAGTCAACCTTGAAGATATAAGCCATGTATTAAGGGTAGTGAGCAGAAATATAAAAAGTGCAGAAAGATAGAATAACTATGTAACCACAATTGTATTGCTGGGTCATCTACCCCTGGACTTTCTTATGTGAAAGAAAAACACATCTCCATCATTTTTAAGCCACTGTCACTTTAAGTTTATATTACTAGTAGCTGAACATTATCCTAACTGTTATAATGCTTGATAAATATTTACAATTAAAGTAATGAAGCATAATTTTCAGAAACTTATTCAACACAGGCAGCCTACACCAAAGGTAGCAAATCATTGGGCTGCAGGCTGAATCCAAAAACAAGTCAGGTTTATTTTTTTTAAGATGCATTAATGGCCAACATCAGAAAGCTGAGCAATTTCATATAAACATTTGGATTTCTTCTTATTTAAAATTTAGAAGGTTTAGCAACATGGGGTCCACATTCCTGCCTGGCATGAGTCACTCAATGATGGCTGGCCCTTGGAATGTGGCCAAGGGTCTTTATTTCAGCTGCATCTCAGCCCACCTAGCTCCTCTCACCTAAGGGAGCTGTCTAGTCCCTATAGGCAATTAAATGGGTGACTCCAGATCTTAGCTAATGTCAAGTCCCAAGCTAGATTTTCAGCCTCTGATCGAAAGCATCCTGTATCATTAGGTATCTACCTTACTTTGCATAAACACAGCCTATGTGAAGCTTGGCAGTGGGCACTCCTCCAATCATGCAGGTGAAGGGTCAGTATTATATTTGATAAAATGCTTTTTATTGCTCACTTTGGTTAGTTCAGTGCAATGCTAGTTGTGAACCAGAATCCCCCAGGAAAAAAATTTTTTTGAAATGCAGCTCCCAAGGCCCACCAGAGAATTTCTGAACCAAAATTCCCTGGGATGGGCCTAAGAATCTAAGAGGTCAACGGACTTGTGGACTAAGGTGTGGCAACAATGGGACCACCTGGTGCTCAGTTGACCTCCTCAGTGTATCACAACCACTGGCACCAAAGCCTCATGACTGAGAGACAGGGCCATTGGGGCGATTCTTGAATGATCTATCATTCATCTCTTCCTATCTCTCTCTCTCTCCCTATATCTCTCTATCTATCTATCTATCTACCTACCTATCAAGTTCTTTCTTATAGAAGAAAAATAAAGAGGAAGAGGAGAAGTGGAAAATAAAAGGGAAAGAGGAAGGTGAAAATAGAAGGAGAAAGGAGAAGAAGCAATCAGCAGAAGGTAATCAACCAGATGAGGAGGAGACAATAAACCAGGTCACAGAAGAGCTGTCAGAGACCCCTTTGATGGTTATGGCAAGAGGAAGAAAAAAACACAGGGACCACAAGCAGCCATCCCCAAACAGCTGAAGCACTCTGAAGTTGGCAGAGGCACCTCTCGAGGTCCTTTCCACAGGTGTTTGTTGAGTGACTAATGTAGGTGATGGGATAGATCAGTGAACAACATGAGCCACTCTGTTCATGTCTTGCTTAGGTCCCCAGAGACAGACTGACGATAATCTCACCAGCAAGTAGACTTGTGCTGCTCAATGGGGTTAAACTTACTCTCTAAGAATCTGAGATCAGATCGATGTTAACTATACAGAATCTAAGAAAAATGATTCCTTCATTGCATTGCAGTCTAAACTGCCTGATGATGCTTCGGAGGGTAGAGAGTTCTTTGTGCTTAAATGTCAGCTTTTAGGCAAAACCAGACATGTTGTAGACAGATGAAAGTATTGGATGCAGGATTGGGCTAGATGATTTTGTCAAGACTGCCAACCTTAAAACTCGGTCATCTCTTATTTTCAGCCTCCCCTTTTGCGATATCCCATTTCTTCACAGAACTCTCTAGAATCAATGAGAGTTGGCTCCATGGTGTAGGAGACTGGGTGGTAAGTAAAAGATTTTCCAAATAGTCTTGCAATGGAGTAACCAAAATGAATTATTAGGTAAGTGATCACTTCTCTCCATGCATTACTCATCATTGTCTAGGTCTTTGGATTAAAAAACATATTTTAAGAGATGTGTATTTAAGACATAGAGGCACTGGAAGAAAGGGTATGGAGTGTGTGAATACTCAATACAATAACTATTTGAACGCCCAGATGCTTAAAGCAGGATGACAGTTACATCTGAGCCATCGAGCACATTGCTACAGTGATCACAAGAGAAACAGAGAGTCAGAGAGGGTAGAAGCTCCATTTAAGGTCAAAAGTGGCAAAGAGAGCATATTTTAGGATGAAAAACAAATATCCAGTCTTCTGTGCATCTTTGCACGACTTACTATTTCAGCAACAGTGGGAAACTTTTAAACCACTTATGTGGGGATCTTCGGTCAGTAATGAACTTTATGTTCACAAGGGAAATCTCTTTTCCCAACCTAATGTTTTATGGCCTAAGTCATGATAACTCATTTTTCCCCTAGCAATGTTAGTTTCAAAAGTGTATGGGATTCTATCTGTGTTGCCCTAAAATATGGGACCTCCACAAAATCCAGGCTTTTCTATTTCTCCTTAACAATCTGACATGAAAACTAAATGCATAAGAAGTTTGACCTTGTACAAGGGCAATCTCTTTTGAGTTACGGATGAGGAAAAAAAAAATCTGAAACACAGCAAGGAAAAAATTTTCCTCTGCACATTCTCATTTTTCAAAGTGCTGAAATTCCCAAACTGTTTGATGATTTTTCAACAAGTTTTCTTCCCAACAAAAATTTCTCTTCTATCTTGAAACTAAATATGAGGAATTAAAGGAGATCACCCTCTCTTCGTTTCTCTCTGAGAGAGAGAGAGAGTGTGTGTGTGTGTGTGTGTGTACTTGACATGGTGCAAGAATTCTGCCATTAAAGACAGGTCAATGGCACTCCGCTTAAGACTAAATGCCATTATTTTGGAGACTAGTCTTGCCATTCTAGTAAGACATACACCCGAGCTCAGCACTTCACCTGAACAAAGGATGATCCATCTGCCTTGGGCTCAGTCCAAACTCTCCATCAGTTACAAAGGCCTGCTTGAGTCCTTGCGTCTTCATGGTTGTATTGAATTTCTCCACACAAGAGACAGGTAGTACAAATCAGAGAAGAAAGGATCCCTATGTGAGCTCAGAATTTTTCTTTATTTCACACTTAATGGGGAGCCAAAGCCCCAGGACACATAGTTCAATGTAGCCAGAGAGAATTTTTTTCCTGTTCCTGCAGGCAGCAAGACAATGCCTGTAATTTCAATAAATCACTCATTTTCTCCTTTCAAAGGGGAAACTGATTTTAAAGTTTTATGTATTTCAGGTCTCCCAGCAAAAGTTGGACCTGGGAAAAAAGGAACCTATTTTGGGAGGCTCCCATGAGCTCTATGGGGTCACAAACCCGCTTTAGGAAATGATTGTTCCCTGGATAGTAGCCAAAGGCATGGCTCCTAAAGTGTCCAAGAGCTTTCAAGGGTGGGAACCTGGGAGAGGATGATCTGAGAGAACTGAATGACATGCATTTGGGGAAACTGAGTCACGTGGGGGTCAGAGCACGTGACGTAGCAGCCAGGGGAACAGAATGCGTTTCTGGGACAGAATTTGAACGTTAGGTGCTTGATTTCTACAGGCAAGATCTCTGCTCAGTCTCACGTAATAAGAAAGGAGCAGTGTGCTAAGTACTTTGTTGGTATATATTCTTTACTTACCTAGGCACTGTAGTTTAGATTTCAATTCATAAAATTCAAAAGAAATGTTTATGCTATGTCAAAATCTTTCAGAAGATTTCTTCTATTATGGAAGCTGGTTTCCTAGGGTGAAAAAATGCCATCTCTGAGGAGCTCTGGGAACTTTTCCAGTGTGTGCCTCAGGCCCTGACGGTGCAGAGTGGAGAATGACACAGAGAGAAAGGTGTGTGCACGTCCTTTGTAAGGAGTAAAGGTGACCTTCGGGAGTTCTGGCATCTTGTTTTAATCACTGCCTAACTGTCACTCTCTTTCTCCTTTCTTTCCTTGTGCTTGTACCCAATTTTCATTTCACTTAAAATAAAAATTAGAAATATGATGACCAGTATGATCAATAGTCCTAAGGAATTAAAGTTCCCTGGCAACAGCCATCAACTGATGACTACCTGCAGTTGGTATATAAATACCCCAGCTCCCCTGTCCCTCAAGTGGTGGTTCTACACGGGCTCCTAGAGTTTCCCCAGCAGGATTAAGATCCAGAGACACCCAGCAGAAGCTGACTTAATAGCATACTCTCTGTGCTTCCCTTACTTGTGTCAATCCCCTGTTCTCTTACTAGTGTATCCTGTTTTCACCTCCCAAACAAACTGCACTTGAATTTTTATCTCAGCATCATCTTCTGGAGGGACCCAGAGTAAAACACATATATTCTGGGCACTGAAACGTCAACACATACCATCAGGTAATGGCCGTTCCACCCAGGGTTCCCCTGTCCAACAATGCCTGACACAGTTCTGCGTCATCTTCACAAAGACCTGAGTTACGTGGCTTGGCTGAGTACAAGCTGATGTAGATTTTGCAATGATAGCTATCACCATTTTACTAGAGTTTATCTTCAGCATAAACATGTAAACAAGAAAATGATTCTGTGGGGCAAGGAGGTCAAAATGAGAGCTTCTTTTCATGAGAGGGCCAGGGAGCTAAGAGAACCAGCTTTGCACCTGTCTTGGGCATGTGTGGATTCTTCTTCCTCGCCCTTGTCCTGGTCAGCCCTGCTCTTCTGAGTATCTCTCATGTTCTTGCCCTGCTCTGGGTTTTCATTCCCTGTTTCAGGATCTGCAACAATCCTCATCACTCCCCATGGCCGTTCTTGGTGTTACCAGCTGCAGTGGCCCACAGCCCACTGGATGGGCAACACGCTAATATATTTAATACTATTTGTTGATGTTATTTATGAAGACCGTGGAGCCGTGTTTTTCAAGGATTATTTTTAATCCTCACAGTACCTTGCGAGGTTGTGACTTGCATGCTCTCCCACTCCCCTCTCCTTCCAGGGCCATCTCTGGAAAGGTGAGTTTCTTGCAGAGGACAAAGAAGAGTCACTGAACCATTGCTCAAAAACATTTGCATCACATGATGAAGGAGCCAGGAGGAAATCTACCCCTTAGAGGCAGAGACTAACTTACCAATTGCCAATGTCATTCAGACCACCCTCACAGGAAGTGCAACAGAGAAGGTAACCAGGGCGATGACCAGAGACAAAAAACAATTGTATCTTTTCAGAAAAGGTGGTGGTTATTTCAGGGATGACAATCAACCAGTGATCACTGATGATAATGATAATTACCAATTTCTGAATATCCACTTTGTGCCAAGAATTACACCAGATATTCTAACCCATGCCTCCCCAACACCAACCCTAAAAGAAGGATATTTCCTTCCTCCCTCCCACCTCTATCTCTTCCAGTTTCTCTCTTTCTCCCTCTCCTTTCTTTCTTTCTTCTTTCCTCCTGTCCTCCTTCCTTTCTTTCTATTCCTTTCTTCTTTCTTTGTTTCTTTCACAGCTGAGACTACCAAGACTCTAGGAGGCTGGGTTATTCGATCAAGGTCACAGCTTCACCATAACAGAGCTGTGACTTGAGCCCAGATGTGTCTGATTCCAAAACCCATACCTTTCCATGTATTCCTTGGAAGATATAAAGCTTTTAAAAATAGGCCCAGATGTCTGGAAAATGCTTTTAAGAAGATGGACATCCAAGCATAGGCCTTTCTAAAATAGAAAGTTAGAGAAATTCTTAAATGGCTAAGTATAAAAACACAAATTACTGGCTTTTCTGCATTTGAAGTTTTAGGTAATGCATTACAATAGTTACTGAGAACTTATTGAAACAACTAAACTTAAAAAAATGGCATTTTCTCTTCTTTTATGGACCACTTATAAGTTCACCCACTCACGAAATAGTTGTTGAACAGATACTATGTGTGTGTTTTCTTATAATAACTGATTGTTGTCTTGCATCTGGAATATTCTGAGTTGAACCACCAGCAATGTATTCGAAAAAGAAGTAGTCATTTCCGAAAGAATTATAGCCACACGAGGATCATTTGGCTGGGAATTTCATCGCTTGCCTTCATGGGTTTGACTAGGAGGCCCAACTCAGGAGTGTACAAATACGGATCTGTTTTAAAGTTTCCAGTTACTACTAGCCATTTTTCTTTGTTGGGCCTCCATCTACAGGGTAGTGGGAAGCTCGATAGCTTAGAGAGAGCTGGTCACTCTTTAGTCATATATATAGTAAAACTTAGTGAAATTTAAATCCTGAGACTCAGAGCTTCCTTCCAAATAGCACTGAGGAGACTTGAAAGCAGCTCCTAGGCCCTGCGGGAGGCAGAGCAGGGTAAGGCCTCTCCCTCTCTCTCCCTCCCTCCCTCTGCGCCTCTTCCTTCTCTCTCAACTCAGCACTCCCTCCACACTGGCCCCACCCAGAGAGAAGAGCAGAGAGCGTCTGCTTCTCTTCTTTGTCTCCTGGGGACCTCTCCTTCCTCCCTACCCTTTACTTTGTTTGTCCCAAGCAGTACCTGGATCTTCTTCCTAAAAGTGAATGGAGGAACATGTTGCAGGGGAGGAAAACACATAAACAAAACAAAGCAGAATACCCAGAAGGAAAACTCACTGGAAGGTATTTCAAAACCACAGTGCCCATTACACTTATTTTTTCCACAGTCTTCCCTCTTCCTCTTGAATTTAAGGGGCACATCTGTGCTTTTCACCACTCTCCCTGGCACAGTGCCTAGCTTCAAGCAGGCACTCAATGAACGTTTGTTGAAAGAATGAAAATCAGTGTGAAATACCAGTATGGTCTCGGGTCTTGATGAAAGTGTACGATTAGGAGAAAAAGGTAAATGAACAGGGCAGAGCTTCCTGACTGCAATGAAAAAGGACTGAGCACCAATGATGCACCAGGCATTGCTGCTTGGCTTCAGTTAGACACAGTGAAGAATCAGGAATGTTTTCTGTCCTGAGTTGCTCAAACATTGGTGGGATAGGCAATGTAATGGATCTCAGTTGTTTTGTTTTGTTTTTTTTAACTTGCCCAAATCCTAACATAGAGATAAGATGTTATAATGTTGTAATAAAAATAATGAGATGGATACTTTCAGGTACTGGATTTTGTGAGCGAGAGTAGAAATTCTATCAGTTACCTGGGAAATTCAGAGAGGACATCTCCTCCCTAGTCACACTGAAGGTGAGGAAAGCCATGGATGGTGTTGTCTTCAGCATCCACATGTCAGGAACTAACGTGGCATGTAGTTTTCTTCACCTGTAAAGTACTACCTAATAGCTGGGCTTGCATCAATTTGCAAGGTAGCTATAAAATTATCGAATTGCTGTGCACATTTAGAAACATTGCAAAAGACAATATACAATTTTTTCAGTATTGGGTAATGAGTGGTGATAATTCTTATTGGAAAAATTTGATTTTTTCAGAGACTTAAAGTTGAAATTAGTGAAATCAAGTAGTTTTGCTTTGATGCTCTGCTCACTCTATACAAAAATGGACATTCTGCTGGGGAAGGAATAAGTGGCATAACTAGAAATATCTTCTGCTTGACCAAATTTTATACGTTGTGGGAACTGCTACGACAGCTTCCAATCTGACAGAAAACTTGGATTCTAAATGGTTTCTCTGCTTGAAGACACAGCGACAAATGGAAATCAAACAAAACTTAGGCCTCAGAATATAAAAAAGAATCTGTAGACCAACGATGCTCCATATAGTAGCTACCACTCACCTGTGACTAATGAGTACCTGAAGCGTGTCCAGCCCAAATTGAGATGTACTGTAGGTGCAAAACACATCTTGCATTTCAAAGATGTAATTCTGCCAAAAAGGCAAAATATCTCATTACTAATTTTCAATATTTATTACATGTTAAAATAATAATATTTTGATTATATTGGGTTAAATAAATATATCACTAAATTAATTTTACCTGTTTTTCCTTGTTAAAATATGGCTACTAGAAAATTTAAAGTTACATATGTAGCTTTGCACCATTATCTATTTTTCTGCACTACTTTAGACTGTAATGTTTGGAACACTCTCTTTTTTTTTTTTTTTTTTTTAACAGGAATTGGGAAAGTTGTCTCTTAAGAGCAACTGACCTGCTTTAAAAGAGAATCACAACCACGTGGGACTAGAAAAGACACAATTCCGTTCTCTTCTGTTTTGTTTGGTAAGAGAAAGATATCTGAAATGTCATGCTCAACTGATTTTAAAATTAAAAACAGGGAGCATAAATATCTTTTCCAAAAAATTGAATAAAGACTCAAAATCCACTTCAATTCATGCAATGGCTGATTAAGGGAAGAGAGAGAAGGAGAGAGACAGGAAGGGCGATGAGGGAGCAGACTGAGGGGGAGGAAGAGCCTGGTCTTCCCTCCGAGTATTAATTCTGTACTCATATTTCCAAAAAACTTGAAGGAGAAAAGATATGCATATGAGACAAACAAATATCTTCTTGACCCATAAGTCAATTGTCCATGCTAATTATGGTTATTCAGATGAATTACCCCAAATGACATACATTGACAGAACCAAAGTCTACACAGGCTTTGCCCTGTGTTGTGCTTTTACTTCCAGGAATAACAGAAGCCTCTTCCTTTGAGCACAGTGGATTCCTCCAGTCTGGACAGAGTGCCTGGGTCCATTCACCTTTCCCGCAGCACAGCAGGTTTGATCTGAGAGCCTCTCCAGCTCCAGGGACTCCCACAGAAGGCAGGCACAATAGAAATGGACTGCCAGCCCACCCCTCCTCGCTGCCTCTGCCCAGGGAAGAGGGCTAAAGGACTTGCCAGGTTTCAGTTCCTCTGCCAGGGAAGCCCCTGGCACCCAGCCTTGGGAAGAGGTCTCATTAGACTCGAGGGCGCTCACACTCGAGCTCAGAGTGAAAGAGGGAAGGTAGGGGTCTCTGGCTTCAGGCTTTCTTCTCCATCTGCAGGCCCAGCAGTGGGGTCAGGGGCGATGCCGAGAGCTGGGCAGTTGCTGCCCGCTCTCCCTTGGTGTCCCCTTTGCCAGAGATTGCCAGCCCGTGGCCCTATTGCCACAGTGTCCGAAAGCAATTGATAAAAGCTCTTGTCAGAGGTCCTGGGCAATGGTTTACGCTATAGAGGCGAGGAAGTGAATTATAAGGCATCCGCTTAATTTCAACACTGTTATTGCTGCTGTATGTAAACAATGCTTTAATTTTTGGTATCCTACAAGCAAACTAAAACAAACAACCACTCAAACAAATAAACAAGGAAATCATTGACTTTTGAGAGGAAATTGATCCACGTGGTTTTACTTTGGTTCAAACTTCACTTTCCACAGATGAGAAAGCTGCTGCAGTAGCCAAGGTGTGAGTGAATTTCCCAAGCCACATGGCCAGCTGGAATGTTCTTCCTGCTGCTCCTTTCAGCCCTCAGTGCTCCCCACTTGCTCACAGGCACTCCAAGGTAGTTTTGGCAGGGTGGGAAGGGTGGAAAATTCTGGAAACCCAGGTCCTATCTGTGAACACCCTTAGCTTTCTGATCTGCATGTACCAGCAAGGTTCATTCTACCCTGGAGGTGAACTCATATCCGGCCCTTCCAGGCCAACCTAACTTACCATGGTCGATCTGTTTACAATTCCTTTTCTAAGTGTATTAACTGCTGCCCTCAGCATGCTAAATATTTGCTGTGTTGGGTGCTACTGAAGTATCCTGTGATTGATTCCTGATTCCTTTACCATATGCGGTAGATGCATAAGCCACTTGAATTTGTTCCCAAACCTGTGTATGTCAGTTGTCCTTATTGTTTTAACTGTCTAATTTAATTAGATATTACCAAATAAGTGAAAGATGAACTTAGCAAGAGAATTTTCTCTATGAAAATTAAATTAAATGCTTTGAATAGTTATAGGAGAACTATAAAGCTTAAAGGAAAAAGATCTTAAAAATCTAGAGAGATTCTGTGTGTTGATCGTGTCATTGGTTTTAAGATTTTGCTCCCTTTAAAAAGAAATTAAAACTGGAAAGGATAGAATACATATTATTGCTATGGCTCATGTATGAAAGACAATGTGGAATTCCAATCAGATGTCCCCAGCTAAAAGAATAATCCTTGGTTCCTATATCAAATGTTGGCAAATAAATGTAAATGTATATGTTTTTAGTTAAATTATGCAAAACATGTATCACTTTTTAGTGAGTCTCCATAATACCTGACTTTTCTGATTGACCTACCATGTATCTATCATGTCACAAAGATGTGAAGTAGACTCCACTGTATAAATTAGGAAGAGAGAAGGACACATATGTATTTCAAAGGATGAAAAGTTAAGATTTTTGTGACTCCTATATGACTAAAGCAACCATTTTCATTGCCAGAAACCTTAAGAAAGTACTTTCCCAGACTTACTTTGCTTAGGCTTTTTAAGAACTAATAATAGAGAGTAAGTTTTGTTCCACATATTAAGTGCTTATTGTCTTGTTTCTTTTTCTCTAAGACTAACCTAAGTGATTGTAACGTATAAAATCTCTACTAACTGCCAGAACAACCCTTCTGCTATAGAAGCCAATAAAGTTTTCTTTCTTCTCATTTATTTCCTGGTGATCTTATTCTAGGACACTTGACAAAAAAGTAGTAAATAATAGTAATAATTAGCTGATCAAATGATGCTTGAAGACAGAGTTTGGAGTCAGTGGCCAACATCTTGTTATCACTTAGCTGAATTTTGAATCCTGGGCCAGAGTTCCCTCATCTCTCCTTACAGAGATACTCCACTCGTAGCAAAGTAATAATCCTCACTCAGACAAAGCTAGACCCCTTCAGCCCGTTAGCAAGATGCTGTATACAAAAAAGAGTCCGACATCCCCCTAAATGTAATTTAGAGCTTTACTGAAGTCTCTCAAACTCAGTAGAATATGAAACCTCTCTCCTGTCTTCTCAAAGCCCTATTCATCACAACAGGGAAATTGCCCATGTGCCCCCTTCTCCCTTCTCACCACTCCCAATCAAGCACCAACATTCAACCCAGGCTTCTCAGGTTCTCTTCTCCACCGCTTTTACTAGCTCTGAGTAAGAATCCATCGTTTTCTAGTCGTCTAGTAACTTTCTACCCTTTCCATTGTAAATCAAGCAAGTAAACGTAGATGCCTTTCATCACCATCTCCCCAAACTAATACACCCAATTCCATGATCTGCAAAACAAGGTTCAGGAATAGACATTATTCTTCTTAAGTGCAGAAAAGTGGGAGAGGCTTTTAGTCCCTGTGGTATCTGGGCTTGAGTTCTGTATCATTTACATGAAGAGCACTGAATCTGACACGTGTTAAACTCCTGCCTCTTAACCCTTGACAACAGTCAAACTAAGCTTTTCTACTTGTGTGATCTTGAGCATGTCTCAGAAGTTCCCTGAATATGAATTTCCTCAGCCTTAAATAGAGAAAACAACAACTCCTCACAGGCTGCAATGATTAAACAAGATACTCATTTGCAGAGGGCTTTACACTGCAAAATCACTTTCTTACATCGTGAATCCATAGAATGGCAGATAGACGACTCCCGAAGAGGAATTACAGCTCATTGAAAGTGATGGTCTGAAGTGGGCTCATAGAATTGCAAAAAACTTCCCTAGTTGAAGTTGATAATTCAGTCTGAACTATTTTTAAAATGTTAAAGAATAAAAAAATTTTAAACGTAAAATCCTGACTCATATAAAATTAAAAAGAATGCATGGCTAAAATTTTTATGTAACTATTAATTAACGAGGGAACAAGTAAGATGGTACAACCAGTTTAAAGGAAAAGGCGACAATAGAATCCTACCTCAAGAAACAATAAACATCTCAAATAAACAACCTAACCTTACACCTAAAGCAATTAGAGAAAGAAGAACAAAAAACCCCCAAAGTTAGCAGAAGGAAAGAAATCTTAAAGATCAGATCAGAAATAAATGAAAAAGAAATGAAGAAAACAATAGCAAAGATCAATAAAACTAAAAGCTGGTTCTTTGAGAAGACAAACAAAATTGATAAACCATTAGCCAGACTCATCAAGAAAAAAAGGGAGAAGACACAAATCAATAGAATTAGAAATGAAAAAGGAGAAGTAACAACTGACAATGCAGAAATACAAAGGGTCATGAGAGATTACTACAAGCAACTATATGCCAATAAAATGGACAACCTGGAAGGAATGGACAAATTCTTAGAAAAGCACAACCTTCCGAGACTGAACCAGGAAGAAATAGAAAATATAAACAGACCAATCACAAGCACTGAAATTCAAACTGTGATTAAAAATCTTCCAACAAACAAAAGCTCAGGACCAGATGGCTTCACAGGCGAATTATATCAAACATTTAGAGAAAAGCTAACACCTATCCTTCTCAAACTCTTCCAAAATATAGCAGAGGGAGGAACACTCCCAAACTCATTCTATGAGACCACCATCACTCTGATACCAAAACCAGACAATGATGTCACAAAGTAAGAAAACTACAGGCCAATTTCCCTGATGAACATACATGCAAAAATCCTCAACAAAATACTAGCAAACAGAATCCAACAGCACGTTAAAAGGATCATACACCATGATCCAGTGGGGTTTATCCCAGGAATGCAAGGATTCTTCAATATATGCAAATCAATCAATGTGATAAACCATATTAACAAACTGAAGGAGAAAAGCCATATGATCATCTCAACAGATGCAGAAAAAGCTTTTGACAAAATTCAACACCCATTTATGATAAAAACTCTCCAGAAAGTGGGCATAGAGGGAACTTAGCTCAACATAATAAAGGCCATATATAACAAACCCACAGCCAGCATTATTCTCAATGGTGAAAAACTGAAACCATTTCCTCTAAGATCAGGAACAAGACAAGGTTGTCCACTCTCACCACTATTATTCAACATAGTTTTGGAAGTGTTAGCCACAGCAATCAGAGAAGAAAAAGAAATCAAAGGAATCCAAATTGGAAAAGAAGAAGTAAGGCTGTCACTGTTTGCAGATGACATGATACTATACATAGAGAATCCGAAAGATGCTACCAGAAAACTACTAGAGCTAATCAATGAATTTGGTAAAATAGCAGGATACAAAATTAATGCACAGAAATCTCTTGCATTCCTATACACTAATGATGAAAATCTGAAAGAGAAATTAAGGAAACACTCCCATTTATCATTGCAACAAAAAGAATAAAATACCTAGGAATAAAACTACCTAAGGAGAAAAAGACCTGTATGCAGAAAACTATAAGACACTGATGAAAGAAATTAAAGATGATACAAACAGATGGAGAGATATACCATGTTCTTGGATTGGAAGAATCAACATTGTGGAAATGACTATACTACCCAAAGCAATCTACAGATTCAATGCAATCCCTATAAAACTACCAATGGCATTTTTCACAGAACTAAAACAAAAAATTTCACAATTTGTATGGAAACACAAAAGACCCCGAATAGCCAAAGCAATCTTGAGAAAGAAAAATGGAGCTGGAGGAATCAGGCTCCTGCACTTTAGACTATACTACAAAGCTACAGTAATCAAGACAGTAGGGTACTGGCACAAAAACAGAAATATATGTCAATGGAACAGGATAGAAAGCCCAGAGATAAACCCATGCACATACGGTCACCTTATTTTTGATAAAGGAGGCAAGAATATACAATGGAGAAAAGACAGCCTCTTCAATAAGTGGTGCTGGAAAAACTGGACAGCTACATGTAAAAGAATGAAATTAGAACACTTCCTAACACCATACACAAAAATACGCTCAAAATGGATTAAAGACCTAAGTGTAAAGCCAGACACTATAAAACTCTTAGAGGAAAACACAGGTAAAACACTCTATGACATAAATCACAGCAAGATCCTTTTTGACCCACCTCCTAGAGAAATGGAAATAAAAACAAAAATAAACAAATGGGACCTAAGGAAACTTAAAAGCTTTTGCACAGCAAAGGAAAACATAAACAAGATGAAATGGCAGCCCTCAGAATGGGAGAAAATATTTGCCAATGAAGCAACTGACAAAGGATTAATCTCCAAAATTTACAAGCAGCTCATGCAGCTCAATAACAAAAAAACAAACAACCCAATCCAAAAATGGGCAGAAGATCTAAATAGACATTTCTCTAAAGAAGATGTACAGATTGCCAACAAATACATGAAAGGATGCTCAACATCACTAATCATTAGAGAAATCCAAATCAAAACTCACACTGGTCAGAATGGCCATCATCAAAAAACCTGTAAACAATAAATACTGGAGAGGGTGTGGAGAAAAGGGAACCCTCTTGCAATGTTGGTGGGAATGTAAATTGATACAGCCACTATGGAGAACAGTATGGAGGTTCCTTAAAAAACTAAAATTAGAACTACCATATGACCCAGCAATCCCACTACTGGGCATATACCCTGAGAAAACCATAGTTCTAAAAGAGACATGTACCACAATATTCACTGCAGCTCTATTTACAATTGCCAGGACATGGAAGCAATCTAAGTGTCCATGGACAGATGAATGGATAAGAAGATGTGGCACATATATACAGTGTAATATTACTTAGCCATAAAAAGAAATGAAATTGAACCATTTGTAGTGAGGTGGATGGACCTAGAGTCTGTCATACAGAGTGAAGTAAGTCAGAAAGAGAAAAACAAATACTGTATGTTAACACATATATATGGAATCTAAAAAAAAAAAAAAATTGGTTCTGATGAACCTAGGGGCAGGACAGGAATAGAGACGCAGATGTAGAGAATGGACTTGAGGACATGGGAGTGGGAAGGCTAAGCTGGGACGAAGTGAGAGAGTGGCATGGACATATATACACTACCAAATGTGAAATAGATAGCTAGTGGGAAGCAGCCGCATAGCACAGGGAGATCAGCTTGGTGCTTTGTGACCACATGGAGGGGTGGGATAGGGAGGGAGGGAGGGAGACGCAAGAGGGTGGAGATATTGGGGATATATGTATATGTATAGCTGATTCACTTTGTTATAAAGCAGAAACTAACACACCATTGTAAAGCAATTATACTCCAATAAAGATGTTAAAAAAAAAAAAATCTAAAAGGTGGACACGTGGCATTGTTAAAGTAATGAAACACAAGGCCATTAGACTGAAGTGTCTCTACTGCCTCAGCAACCTACGTAAACAAACTGAACCCTAAGCCAGAGTCAATTCCTAGAAATCCTCAAAGTTAAGAAATTGAAACTTAAGAAAGCCAATCACAAACAGCCTTTATTTTGGCTTTCCCAAATAAGGCAACAACTTAAGCTATAGCCAATCCAATGATTTTCCTTGCTTTGCTTCCGAGTCTTCTCCATAAAAGCCTTTCCCCTAGCTCCTGCTGATACAGTGCCTTTAACAACTTTTGTTTGGAAGCACTGTTTGCTCAAATAAACTCTTGTAAATTTTAATGTGCCCCAGTTCATCTTTTAATAATTCATCAGTGGTCAGGAATGGCCAAAATAAATCTGCATCATAGTTGCAAAAGTGGCTTCTTGGTGGGAAAATGGGGAGATAAATCAATTGTGCATCCACTAGACACCATACTAGTTCTCATTATTTGCTGATTTAGTATTTGCATATTCACCTACTTAATAAAATACATGAGTTAGAAAGCTTCATTCAGGCATGAGTTATAATTCTGTGGGCCATGAATTAAATGTTAAAATAGTTCCAAAAAATAAAAGACATAGATAACCCAGAAGGGTTACCTAGACAGAATACCCAGTGATTTTTTGGCTCTTTCAAAGTCTTTCATGATTTTTTCCTGACATAGGAAAAATCCGCTGCTTCAGTTGTTTCAATTAAGCAAGATTAACAGTGGTTGTCAGACTAAGAAATAAGTTCTTTTAGCATTTCCACTTATCTACTAAGACCTAATTCTCTAGCATTTAAAAATAATGTGACCCCACTCATTGTAATACCATTTATATATGTCATATGAGATGGATGGAGTCAATGCAGGTGAAGGTGAAGGAAGGTACGAGGTGGACATAGAAGTTATTTCTTTCAATCCTGGAACTTCTCGAGGAAGCAAATAAGATGATGGCTATTTTGCAGAAGAGGAAACATAAATGCTAATAAGTTAAATAATACTAAAGAGGACACAAAATGGATAAATGGCTTGGATCCAGTTCTTCTAGATCCAAAACCAGAGCTCTTTCTACCCCCAAACACCCTCTATGTTTTATCAAGTGTTTGGAAACCACTTGTTTCACCTTTTTCCCTGGGTTGATGGTGAAGCCTGGAAGGTTGATTTATAATCTCAGTTTATTATATCAATGTCTTTACAAAGCTGTATTTATTTGTTGATTTATTTTCCTACAGTCTTAACTTTGTTTTTTTCCCCTCAAAAGCACAAGCAAAGGAAAGGAGTATTGCTGGGGCTTGGCTCTGAGAAGGAAAACAAGCTACAAAGCTAAAGAATCTAAGAGGTACTTAGAGAAGCAGAAGCTGAGAGTCTGAGAGCATGACAAATTCTCATTAATCATGTGTGGTTAGATTTTTTTTAACTGTGTCTGCCTTTCCTATCTATAACTATCTCAGTCATCTCAAGAAGCCAAAGGAAGAAACAGCTTACATAACTGTCAATTCTTTTGACTTTTGGATTAGTGCCAGTGTTCAGTAGCTGAAACAATTACTCAGAAGTTACAACACCAATATTTCAGTCTCTCAGCTCTCAATTTTTAGAATATCTGTCTGTGTACTCATCAAAACTGTTCTTAAGTCTCTATAGTACTACCTGGTTAGATAGATGGATAAATAGATACATAGATACATAGATAGATAGGAGAAATACAAACCTACCTACATAGATACATAAATACATAAGCACATAGTTGCACAGATAATAATGCCAAATGGATTCTGAAGTTTATCTAATCCTCATTTACATGATATACATCATATTAGAGGACCTGCTATTCTGTGGGTATAATCAATAGACCCAAATTTTCATATGTAAGTAATATACAAATAGGCCAGTTTTAATTCATCTCCATAAGCACAAGGTGAGAAAATGAACCAAAGCGACTGAGTACTCAAGGCAGCAGAAAATCACTCATTCCATAAAGGAAACCATGGAAAGTTTCTATATGCATATTCTCTTGTATATTTGAATTATTCTGTATTTGGTGTCATAAAGAAAAATCAAAGGCAGCTGAGAATACACTGACAGGCTATAATGTGGGGTGGTGGCTTTTTACTTAGTTAAGCTGGTTCTGGGTTAGATAGAGTTGGCCGCAAGGTACATTTCTGCGTGATTTGGAAGATGGCGATGAAGGGAGGGCCAATACACCCACAAGGTCACTGCAGGGGGCCAAGGGCAGCCCCACATGTGTACGCAGATCTGCTTGCCCCCCACGGTGTCAAGAGGCCACAGCTGGGCCTCAGATGCCTCAGCTCCTGCCCATCTCCTCCTCCCCGACTCTGTGGCCTGGGCCAGGTGCACATGTGGTTTGGCGGTGAAGGCTGCCAGCTTCTTCCTGCAAGTCACCCACATCGCTGATGTTGGAGGTGGGGAGAGGGCTGCAGGCTGGAGTTTGTCCTCATGGATTCCAGTTTGCCCTTGGTCTTCTGCACTTGACACCCAGCTTTACTTTCCCAACTTCAAGCCCTGCTGACCTGCAACCCTTTCAGGACCAACTCAGACACAGAGCAATATCCTCTTAAAGACTCCTTCACCATCTCCCACCTGGTGGGAGGGACCTGACCCTTATTCTATATCACTCATGGTGGCTTTGCTTCCCCAGCTGCACCCAGACGGATCCACATGGTTTAATAGCAAGAACGACTTTAAGTCAGGAGATTGGATTCTCACGCCGGCTTAACAGCTGCCTAGCTGTGTGCTTGGCACATCACCTGACTTCTCTGTAACTCTCGTTTGTTAGATCAGATGAATATTAGTGGCAGCTCCAGCTCAAGGTTTGAGGCAGTTAGTGAAACACCACCACAATGTTTACAACTTACTGAGACACTATATTCAGAGTTTTACACTTCATAAAAAGCCAGGAGATTGTTTTAGTCAAATGAGGCCATCTAAGATTCCTTTTTAAAACTGACTTTGTGGGCTTCCCTGGTGGCGCAGTGGTTGAGAGTCTGCCTGCCAATGCAGGGTACATGGGTTCGAGCCCTGGTCTGGGAGGATCCCACATGCCGCGGAGCAACTAGGCCCGTGAGCCACAATTACTGAGCCTGCGCGTCTGGAGCCTGTGCGCCGCAACAAGAGAGGCCGCGATAATGAGAGGCCCGCGCACCGCGATGAAGAGTGGCCCCCACTTGCCGCAACTAGAGAAAGCCCTCGCACAGAGACGAAGACCCAACACAGCCATAAATAAATAAATAAATAAATAAATAAACCCAAAGTTAAAAAAAAAAAAAAAACTGACTTCTTTTACTGGTATTGGAGTACTAGCCTTTTGTCATAATGTTTTAAAATATTCATCAAGATGAGACAAATGCAAATGATAGCATGTCATATGACTAATTACAAAAATTCCCAGTGCATATGTGTCTGTAAAATGGCTAAGAATATTTGTTGTCCTAAGAGTTGGGTTGTCCTGAATACCTGTAAATGTCTGACTTGCAGGAATCCTGGGACTGAGATGCAGAACACATATATGCTGAATTAGTGGGTGTGAGGGGGGCAAGAGAATGACCATGAGTCATTGGATAGCCCTCCTTTCTTTGCCCTGCACCTTTTTGGTAGTTTCCCAGGATATCTGTCTTATCAGAGCCATTGGGAACAAGTATTTCCCAGGAGCTCTTTCATTTTTATGCATCAAATAGCAAAGATGAAACACAAAGTTGGAGTAAAAAGCAGATTGAAATGATTGCAGGATGGAATAGGGGCCTTCTGACAACTCCTTTCAATAGGATGACAATAGGGTGAATTTTAGCAAGAGTCCCTTCCATCTCTTAGTGAAAGGAGGCATAGTGAAAACGTGGTGGTGAGAGACTGGATTCCTCACCACTATCTCTGTACCATGATACATCATCAAAGAAGCAACAATGATGTTGATAAGAGCTACTGCAATAATACCATCTTGCATTTCCAAGGGGCCCATTTCTGAGTTGCTTTTGTGCTTTTTCTTCCCCCACCCCTGCCATTTAATGACACAGATGTCTACAATCCAAACGCACCTGTGTTTAGAAACATAAGGTTCATTATGAGAACAGAGCATTGATCTCCTCTAGACCGTTCCTCTGTCATGAACAATGGCCACATACATAACTGCAGAGCCAGCAGCCCCAAAATTAACCTCCTCGATGGCAGATGCATTCTTGGACTTCAAAATTCTACACCAGTAGGAGCAAATTATAGGCTTAAGGGATTTATTTCTTATTACATGAGGAATGTATGCACACTGATTCTTTTCCACTAGTGATAGGTCAACAATGGCTTTCATTTAAAGCACAAATATCTTACTTAACAGAAAGGATGAAGAAGGGGACAGGGAACAGGGTGTTTAGGTGACTCTTCAAAGGGTTGGAGGAGTCTAGGAAGCACCTCTTAGGGGTTTATTACAAAGCAAGAATGAAATACTTTTTACTTCCTAAGTACTTAGTTCAAGAGTTAGACAAATATTTTTGGGGGCATCTAATTTGTAGCAGGCACTGGGGCCATTCTTGAGGAACTTTTAGTCTGGTGAAGAAGAATAGTTTCCTCAACCATTTCACTTGTCTCTCTCTGCCATCCTTAGCATAGCTTGTAACATCAGTCATTAGGGTGGCCTTTTGTGTTACCAGAAAATGTGGCTAATTTTGGTAGAACAGTTTCCAACACAATCTCTTGGCAAGACACAGAGGGCTCAGAAACTAGTCGTGGGTCATGGTGAGTGAGTTGTAAGGTATATATTCCAGGTCACCGGGGTTCAGTGTGTTTCCTCATCCATTCAACAGTAGTTGAGTGCCTACTAGATAGATGGGCTTGCTTATATCCCAGGAAGGCAGGCAGACAGCCCACAAATAAATAAAGTAGAAAATAGTAATAGTTATAAGTATGGGGAAGCAAATATAACAAGGAGATGTGACCAGATGAATGGCAGGACATTTTAGCTATGATGGTCTAGGAAGTCTTCTTTGGGGAAGTAACACGTAGGCTAAAAACTGAATGACCAAAAGAATCCAGAAGTATTAAGATCTCAGGGGAGTTCCTCCAGGTAGAGGGAATTGAGAGTTCAAAGGCCCTAAGAGGAGAAGCCATTAGGCCTGTTGATGACACAGAAGGAGAGGTAGTGTGGCTGGAATGGGAGTTGGTGTTGGAGAGATAAAATAGTTGTGTAGGGTCTAGTAAGCCCGGTATGGAATTGTAATTTTAATTTATTTCTGTGTTTCTTGAACTTTTGTGCATAAAAGTCACCTGGAGTGCTTGTTAAAACACTGATTGCTGGGATCCATAACAAGAGATTCTTTAGTGCATCTGGGGTGGGGACTGAGAGTCTGCATTTCTCCAAGCTCCCAGATGATTCAAATGTTGCCTGCCCACTTACCATACTTAAAAAAAAACTTTATTGATATATAATTCTCATACCATACAAGTTACCCAATTATAGTGCAGAATTCATTTTTAGTATATTGACAAATATGTGCAAACCACAGTCAATTTTAGAACATTTTCATTAACACAAAGGGAAACCTTGCATTCTTCAGCTACTACTTCCCTCTTCTCCCCACATCATCCACCCCTCTCCAGCTCTATGCAATCACTAATGTACTTTCTGCATCTATAGATTTGCCTATTCTGGACATTTTATATAAATGTAATCATATAATATGTGGTCTTTTGTGACTGGCTTCTTTCACTTAACATAAAGTCTTCAAGATTTATCCATGTTGTAGCATATGTCAGAGCTTCTTTCCTTTTTATGGCCAAATAATATTCCACTGCATGGATATACCACATTTTGCTTATCTTTTTGTCTGTTTATGGATATTTGGGTTGTTTCCACTTCCACTGACCACACTTTGATTGACACTGATCTAGAAGCAATTGGAAGCCACTCACACTAATTTACATATTTAAAAGACCACTCTGCTTGCTGTATGGAAAATGGGCTGCAAAAAGAAAGGAGTGGCAACAAGAATGACGGTTGGGAGGCTACAGCCTTGAAGGCAAGAGAAATCGGTGGCCTAACTTAGGAGTGGTAATATTAAAGATGGAGAGAAGTGGATGGGTCAAGAATACATATAGGAGGCAGAATCAACAGGATTTATTGATGGTTGGAATATAATGGAGTGAGGGCAAGAGAAAAATCAATATAGTGCCTGGATTTGGAACTTGAGCCACTGGGAAAATCATGATGCTGTTAATTGAAATGAGAGAATTGTTTTCAGAGATTTCTGGGATTCCATTGTTGCTGTGGGCATTAGGAAGGTGTTTGTCTAAAGAAATATCTCCCAGCAATAAAGAAATTTTTTGTTGAATGTCTACTAATTCTATTTTTTCCTACTATACCACCCAACCAATTGTGAATGTTGCTGTAATTTGTGTTTGCTGTGTTATTTAAGAATATTTGTTTTTGCTAAGAAAATCAATGGGATGGACATATGAGCTAGCAGCTTATGAGGAATATAGAGAATTCATAAGATGTGTTAAATACAGATAAGGTGGTAACCTGGGAGACACGTTATATGTAGACGAAATGAGAAGAGCGTATGTGTACTAAATAAAGATAGAAAGGAAAGAAAGGACTAACAGACACCAGATATTCATGAGATATATGAGGCTTTGAATATTTACAATGTACTGAATATCCATGAGGCACACAGGCACTCAATATTCATGAGGTCTTGCATCAGCCACCTATTAGTGACATTTGTCATGGCCCCACATGTCCTGTCCCCAAGAAAGATAGATAAAATCCAAAGATGTTTATCAAGCTAACCGACAAGCTATAGCTTGCATCTCTCCAATAGATCAAGTGAATATTGTTGGCTCTAGGCCACTTCCATTCATTGGGCCCCCTCACTGAAGCCTTAACTCTGGTCCTCCTAACTTGGCTGTCACGGGAAGGCTGATGCAGCAAAGAGGAAGAGAGAGACAGGATGTAAAAACATTGCATAACAGAAGATTCTGGGAATGTGGTCATTCCACCCTTACCAAAAGTATGTTAAATTTTTACCCCATCTCTTGCTTCTGGCTATATACTTTAAATTGATTTAAAAAATTTTATGATTCAAGGATGTTAATTTGGTCTGTCAGCCTTTTCCTTATGTGATCACCAGAATAAATATCTGGTAATCTATTTGAAGATCACCATTGCATCCAGGTAATTCCCCATGAGAAGTTACAAACTGTCACATATCAGAGCCCAAGAGAGGAAGAAGATATTGTCCCAGGGATCCAGGGATTAGCATGGCATGGATATTCTTTTCAGTGTATCAATCTTATTAGTTGGACACCAGTGCTAACTTTAAAACTAAAGATTTCCTATTATTTCTCTCATATTTACCCAGCAATGCCCTTTTGTGTGAGGCCAGCTAATCTGAAATCAGATGCATATATAATATTCAACTGCATTAATTATCGCATAAAACTCATCTGTGAATCATCTACACCAGGGGTCCCCAACCCCCAGGCCGCCGACCAGTACCAGTCCACACAGCAGAAGGTGAGTGACAGGCGAGTGAGTGAAGCTTCATCTGCCTCTCCCCATCGCTCCCTATTGCTTGCATTATCACCTGAACCATCACTCGCATTACCACCTCAACCATACTCCCCCCACCCCCCGCCCCCGTCCATGGAAAAATTGTGTTCCACGAAACTGGTCCCTGGTGCCAAAAAGGTTGGGGACCGCTGATCTACACAAACTAGCTACAACTTCAACAGCTCCAATGTGAAGTGTTTAGCACAACTGTGACAACTTACAGTAAATGCTGAATTCAAGAAACAAAATCAAACCTAGTTGAAAAATTGAAAAAGAAATGTCCAAGGACGACTTGCTCCTTACTAAAGCCTGAAACCCCAGAAGAGGAGAACGGCCTGAAGCATTAGGGCTGACCAGAACAATGGCCAGCCTTCCCTCTCCCTACCACCACCCTTTAAATTCTTCTTGTGGAATGTATGGATAAAATTTTACAAAGTACAAGATTTAACCTTATTTTACATGCCCACAAAAACCTGTAGAAACTCCAAACCAAAATGTGCTCATTACAATAGATAAATATTAGTAAGCTGGTTGGAAAATAATTCAGCAAAGGAAAGGAAGAAGTCAGAGAATGCAAGAAAGAAAAAAGAGAACGTTATCCTAGAGACAAGAAGCTCTTGGCATTTAAAATAAAATATTCCATTTGAAATCCTGCTCTCCCACAGCGGAATTTCAGAGCTCTCTAACACTTCTGAGCAGAACCCAGGTTGGAAGGTGAGGAAAGGGAAAAATTTTCCATTCAAAGTTCCCACCTTTCAAATCTATTTCCATTTCTTCATTTGGCACAGTCAAAATTGGATCTGCCTCTTGGTTCCATGTCCATCTGGGGAACCATTTGGCTGAAAGAGGAGGATTAGCAAATGCTTCCCAGATTAGTTGTGTTATATTATATTATATAGGCATTTTGTCCACGCTTTTCAGAAAAATAAAAAGAGACCAGTAAAATAAAGACAAGTACTTATAACAGTGGCCAGTTATAACAGTACTTATAACACTGACTTTCACTGAAGAATAAGTTTCTATGTGCTTTTACACATCATCTTATTATTCCATCCTCACCACAGCTCTGTTTGGAAGATAAAGTGAGATTATATATCTTGTCAGGAGTCATTTCTGAGTGATGCTTGAACCGTGCTTTTATCCTAGAGAAGAGTTCATCTTGCATGCTCATGTCTTTCTCCATGGTCTGCTGAACTTTGTGAGCTAGGTACACTGATGTCATCTGACACTGTGCAGAGACGACCAACAGTACACCCACCTTACCCCATTCAGGGATCACAGGGCCAACATGTATGAGTCTCAGCATTAAGAATGAATGATGCTACTGTGTGGAGACAACATAGCTGTCCTGGGCTTCAGCTGAGAAGGGAGGAAAACAGTCTTCTTGAGTGAGACGTTAGGGTCTGACCATATGCAACTGACCATAAACTAGGGTGAGTGGTAATGTTAAAGACAGAGAGAAGTGGCCATGCCACATGGCACAGAAAATCTCATTTGGATAAATGATTAATTTCACCCATGAGAGAGACGAGAGATTTGGGTGTTTGACGCCTGTGCATATTTGGGTGGAATGGGACTCTACAGTGATAAATGAACAATTACCAAACTAGTAACGAAAAATACAGCCTTAAATAGATAACTAATGAGAACCTACTTTATAGCACAGGGAACTCTACTCGGTGCTCTGTGGTGACCTAAATGGGAAGGAAATCCAAAAAAGAGGGGATATATGTATATGCATGGCTGATTCACTTTGCTGTACAGCAGAAACTGGCACAGCAGGGTAAAGCAACTAAACTCCAATAAAAGAAAGAAAGAAAAGAAAGAAAGAAAGAAAGAAAGAAAGAAAGAAAGAAAGAAAGAAAGAAAGAAAGAAAGAAAGAAAGAAAGAAAGAAAGAAAGAAAGAAAGAAAGAAAGAGAAAGAAAGAGAAAGAAAGGAAGAAAGAAAGAGAGAGAGAGAAAGAAAGAAAGAAAGAAAGAAAGAAAGAAAGAAAGAAAGAAAGAAAGAAAGAAAGAAAGAAAGAAAGAAAGAAAGAAAGAAAGAAAGAAAGAAAGAAAGAAAGAAAGAAAGAAAGAAGAAAGAAAGAAAGAAAGGAAGGAAGGAAGGAAGAAAAATTCAGGCTTCTTTAGTGGCTTCTTGTATTGCTGAATTGGGGTGGGGGAAACCGGTGCTGATGGAAGTATGTTTCTCATTCAAATGTATATACCTTCCTCTCTCCTTTTGCAGTTTCTGCACAGTCCCCTGGGAACTGAACTTGGCACAGTGGCTTGGGCTGCCTCCTCGTCCGACACCAAGGGTGCTGTCAGCACTCTGAAGATAGCCTGATAATCATATTTGTTTTGGCCTCTCAGCTGCAAGTGCAGATAGTCATCATGCTGGTTGGAAGGGATGTGTTGTGACAGGAGGAAGGGCATGAGCCAGAGCTAGCCAGAAAAGAACACTGGGGTGTTTCCATACAAAATAACTATTTCTAGAAACGTTCAAGGAACTACTAGAAACTTTCTAGAGATTTCTAGAAAGAAATGAGGTGGCACTATGAGTACCAGAAGTCATCTCAAATTCACGGTGCATTATGACTCAAGTTTGGGTGGAGGCCAGTGAGAATATAACCTGGTGGGCACAGCCTTGAGGCAGGGTAGCTTCAGATCCCATCACCTTGGAAACTTGATCCCATTTGTTTCTGTCATGTGGGTTCATCTGGCCAGTTTGACTTTGGCATCCAACCAGAAACTCCTCTTGTAAGGATCTACAGGGAAACATTTGCAGAGGGCTCACTGTGCTTCTCAGATGACCCTGGAGTTCCTGGATCTGGTTTAGGTCTTTCCTTAGAATTCAGTAGCTTCCAAGAGAAAGGGTGGGCTGGGATCACACAGGGTCACTTCTTCTGGTCTTGGCAGTTCAACTTTTCTGCATTCCCAAGGAGTTCCTCACTGGATGAATTACTTCCTCTTATGTGCTACAAATCAGAAAATATTTGGTGGGCACATATTTGGCACCCAGTTCTATGGGGGGTGGGCACCAGGAGATAAGAATCTTCAAGGATCTCACCACCTAATAATGAATTTAAAATTAATTGGATTGGGGCTCCCATGCTGATAATCATTCTGTGATATGGGAATGTCTCTGGACAACTTAATAGCACTAATAAATGTGTATGCTGTAATTTCTACCAATACTTTTGTTTTATAGCTTAGTCCATAAGCTTATATGTTTTAGCTTCCTAGAGCTGCCATACCAAATTACCATAAACTGGGTGGCTTAAAACAATAGAAATGTATTCTCTTACAGTTCTGGAGGCCAGAAGACTGAAATTAAGATGTTAGCAAGACTACACTTCCTCCAGAGCTCAAGGAGAGCTTTTATTCCTTGACTTCCAGCTTCTGGAGGTTGCTGGCATTCCTTGGCTTGTGGCTGCATCACTTCAGTTTCTACTTCTGTGGTCACATAGCCTCATCCTCTTCTTTGGATGTCTCATTCTCTGTGCATTTGTCTTATGAGGACACGTGATTGCGTTTAGGGCCCACCTGGATAATCACAGACAAGCTTCCCTTATCATGATCCTTAACTTACATCGGCAAAAAACGTTTTTACAAATAAGGTCCCATTCACAATTTCCAGGAATTAGGATATGGACAAAGCTTTTTGGGGGCTACCATCCAGCCTACTGCACCTTGTATTGTGTAGCTTTCAAAGAGATTTCACATGCATCATCTTATTTGATCATCTTAATACATTTATGATCCTGGAGCTTGAAAACAGTAATCCAACTTTGATTCCTCCTCCCAACTTTGATTTCAAGATATAACTTTCACAGCTATGGGCTCTCCAGACTTGTGTTTGTCCTAAGTGGTCAGAGGCAGCTCCTCTCATGCTGACCTTCATCATCTTCTTCTGCTCCAAGTCCGTAAATAAATACTCAAGGTTGTTCCTTCCAATCTCTCTCCTCTTGTTACATACTTGTATAACTGAGCAGAATGAGACTAGAAGGCAGAAGCATAGAACACACAATTTAATGTTTATTTCTCACTTTCCACTGTCAAGCAGACTATGAAGTCTTTTTTTGGCCTCTGACCACTATTTCTTTTCAAGATCTGTTAGTGGATATGTTAGTTTTCTATAGCTGCCATAACAAATGACCACAAATTTAGTGACAACACAGATTTACGATCTTACAGTTATGTGGGGCAGAATTCTGACATTATCTCAACAGGGTAAAATCAAGGTTTTGGCAGGGCTACTTTCTTTTCTGAGAGCTCTGGCCGGGGTGGGGGGCAGGGAGCAGAACTCACTTTCTTGCCTTTTCCGGCTTCTAGAGGCTGCCCACAGTCCTCGGCTTGTGGTCCCTCCCTCCATCATCAAAGTCAGCAAGGTGGCCTCTCTCTGATCCATCTTCTGTTGTCACATCTCTCTCTCTGACCACAGCTAGGAAATATTCTCATATGATTAAATTGGGCTCATCTGGATAAGCCAGAATAATCTCCCATCTTAAAATGTGAACCCTTGGGCTTCCCTGGTGGCGCAGTGTTTGAGAGTCTGCCTGCCGATGCAGGGGACACGGGTTCGAGCCCTGGTCTGGGAGGATCCCACATGCCACGAAGCGACTGGGCCCGTGAGCCACAATTACTGAGCCTGCGCGTCTGGAGCCTGTGCTCCGCAATGGGAGAGGCCGCGATAGTGAGAGGCCCGCGCACCACGATGAGAAGTGGCCCCCACTTGCCGCAACTGGAGAAAGCCCTCGCACAGAAACGAAGACCCAGCGCAGCCATAAATAAATTAATAAATAAAATTTTTTAAAAAAATGTGAACCCTTAAGCACACCTGCAGAGTCCCTTATGCCATACAAGGTAATATAGTCACAAGTATTATGGTTAATTTTATGTGTCAACTTGACTGTGCTAAGGGAAACCCAGAAAGTTGATAAAAAAATGATTTGTGGATGTGTCCGTGAGGTTGTTTCTAGAAGAGATTACATTTGAATCAGTACAATGAGTAAAGAAGATCACGCTCCCCAACATGGGCGGGCAGCATCCAATCCACTGTGAGCTCATATAGAACAGGAAGGCAGAGAAGGGGCAAATTCTCTCTTCTTGAGCTGGGGCAGCCATCTTCTGCCCTTGGACACTGGGGCTCCTGGTTCTCAGGCCTTCAGACTCGGACTGAACTATACCACTGGATTTCCTGTTTCTTCAGCTTGCAGATGGCAGATTGTAGGATTTCTCATCTTCCATAATCAATTTTTATAATAAATCTCCTCTTATATAAACAAACAAATAAATAGATAAACAAACAAATACATAAATTAAAACTCTGGAGAACCTTGTAATACAACAAGTTCCAGGGATTAGGGTAGGGACATTCACAGTAGATGAGCCTCAGGTCAAGCTGATAGAAAGTGGCAATCTTATTTTTCCAGGCACGGATGCAGCAAATACAACTCCGCATAATGCATCTACATAGGGTCCTTCACCTCTATACAATGGGAAAATGGTCTCAGCTGTGGCTCAGGGCTGGCATCGGAGAGCCCACGAGAGAGGGGGCAAAGCCACCCAGAGCACTGGCTGTGGCTCATGGCAGTGCTCATTCGTGCCCGTTCCTTTTCCTTCTCTTCCCACCTCCTCTGAGCTAAAAGATGCTGGAAAACATTTACTTTGAAGGTTTGTCTTTTTCTCATCATTAAGATAAAACTTGGCATCTCTTATCCTAGCCTGCTATTTATGGATTCCTGCTTATACCCACAGTCTCCTGCCAGGACTGGGTTTAGCTGATGAGCCCCCAGGTTCTCTTTTTCCATTTTTTCACTCTTTCATCATATTAGCCAACAGTGACTCGCTTAAGGGCCATGAAACATTCCTGTAAGAACAGGCCATTGTGTGTTATCAATGGAGGCTTCAGAAACCTCCTGGTCAAGGCTGCTTTTTTTTTTTTTAAATAGGGAGGAGGGGAGTTTCTGTCTCAATCAGACAATGAGGACATTATCTTTATTTAAGAGAGAAAGATCACAATAAAATCTGAGACATTGCTTACAGTTTCATCCTCATATCAGCCATATGTTGGATAGTAGTCTTCTAAAGAGCCCCAAACAATGGGAAAAGGAAGGAAAAATAAAGCGAAGAATAAACCCTACTTCCACAAAGTAGGTTTCACTAAAAATTTGCTTTTTAGCCTGTTTTTCCCTTGACACACACACATGCACACACGAATAAGGCAGGTAAGTTCTTGATATTACTAAGTTATCATAATACCTCTATTCTGAAATAAATTATAAGTACCTTATATTCAAAAGTTATCCTTTAGATTCACTAACAGTAAGATTTGTAAAATAGATAAGTGGTTTCAGAAATATTCATGCTACTGATCATTTTTGATTGCTAAATTTCTTACTTAATGATATGAGTGAAAAAGTAGATTTCAATATCTCATGAACATCCTCTGGAAAAGTGAGTTTAGTCCACAATTGGATAAGTGGACTATATTCCTTTCTTCATTCATCTGAACATTTCCACCAGTTGGAATAACTGTGCTCAGTGTTGGGGATGAAGTGATGATGAGGCCCATCCCTGCTTTGAGGATTCCATGGTTTTTGATAACATAATTAATGACTCACTACTTTGGGCATTCTTACAGCATAACATTGCAAGGGGAAGCCTAAAGGTTTTGTGCAGGTCTGTAGTGGACTTCTGGTTTGTTTGTTTGTCTGTCCAACACCCCCTCCCTATTCTGGTAACAGCATCTTGATTGTCCTCTAGGGAAATGCTCCTTCCTTGCTCTGCATCTGTGTGGTTTGGGGCAGGGCTTTACCTAACTCAGGGCCCCGAAGATGGGTGCATGACCCAGGCTTAGCCAGTCAGAATACCCCATCCTTTCTGGCAACAGTAATGTGTTCAGGAGCAAGCACATACCCAATGGATTAAACAGGACAAGAATCACTAACTTTTGTACCAAACATCCCCAAATCTCAGTGTTTGGTTTCTCTCTCACAAAAAACCCAACACGTATGTTCCTGATCAAGTGGCTCTTCAGGATGGTTTCCTCCAAATGGTGACTCAGGAATCCAGGCTCCTTTCGACAGTGACTATGTCACAACCTGGGACCTCAGAATCCTCTGGGCCCATGGAACCACTTGCTGAATCCTCTGTACCAGCCAGTCAATGAGTGGAGAGGGAGGTCATGTGGAGAACACTATACATGACCCAACCGAGATGCAAAATATAGGTTAGCTGTATGCCCAGGAGGAAAAGGAAATAATTGGGGGGCCACATAGTATTAAATGATTCTGCCACACCCAAGTTAATCAGAGCCAAATTCTGGAATTGTTCTTTCTTGACATTACAAGGAAAGGATTTTGAGGGAGGCATAGGTGGAAAGGGGAAAGTCTAGTAAAATGATAGAATCATGTCTGGACCTTACGGCCACTGCAAGGGAAGAACTCACCTGAAAAAGAAGTTCCGGACCTTATGGCCACTGCAAGGGAAGAACTCACCTGAAAAAGAAGTTAAGGTGAAAACAAGAGCTGAGAGATGGAGATGGCCCAGGGCCTTGACAGGTGAGGCCAGCAACATGCCTAAGGCGCAAATATAAGGAGGCAAAGCCCTGCAAGCAGGCTCTGGCTCTCAGGGCCTTTTAAGAGTGGGTTCAGCACTTACACAACTCAGTTGCCTCAAAACCTGCACCCTAGACACCCAACATGCCTCCCTCCAGACCCCGCCCTGAAATAGATAAATTCTTGGCGGTATTATTTGAACCCCTGGATCCATCTAGAACCTGTCCCATACCTTGGAATTTTCAGCCACATAAACCAATAAACATACTTTTTACTTAAACCCTTTTAAGTTGGTTTTTGTATCTTACTACCAACAGGATTCTGATGAATATACATTAATGTCAAAGAGAACCAGTGCAAGGTTTTAAACAGGAGCGTGGCACAGTCAGATTTGTGTTTCAAAGAGGCCACTGTAGTTGCACAATCTGTCTACAACACACACCAGCCATTCTCTCTGAAAATAGGCAGAGTTATCTCACCTCTAAGTAGATCTTTCTCTATGTAATTAATGTTAATCTTGCCATCAGAATTCACATCTGAATGCAAGTGCAAAAGATTTGTCTCAAACAAAATAGCCTTTATATTTGATGCTTTCGAGTTTCCTCCTTTTAGCTCAAAGTTTTTGAAGCTGGTACTGCAAGCAAGGGTTCTTCTTTACCTTTTCTGGTACCTCCAGGACCAATAGAAGTTTCAAATCTTATAGCAGAAAAACATACTGGAATTTTAGCACTGAGTCTTAGGAAAGTGAGGAAGTGAAATGAGTGCTTGCCTTTGGGGATTAAATTTGACGTTGAGAAAGAACCAAAAAGTTTACATACTCTTTGTGCAGCACTGCCAGTGTCACTCCCATAGTTGGCCCCAGTGGGGCAGTGGTGGACATTACCCTAAAGTCCAGAAAGTGGAATAGAATCCACTGTCATTGTAAACTATATCCCTAGACACTGACAGTCACTATCAACATTTCTTTCCCTTGCTCTCCTTGGTGTTGGAGCGTATGTCAGGAAAGTGCCAGTGTTTACATAAAGGTAACAATGGTTAAAAAAAAAAAGGTAACAATGACCCCAATGGACACAAACAGGACAGTGGGACTTTGACATAGTACTGCTGCTCTGGGCAGACAGAGGAGCCAAGTTGGGGGCGGCTAAGGCAGGAGCGAGCAGGCAGCGGTGTTTCAATGAGTCAGTTTTTATGCAGATCGATTTCTGTTTACTATATGCCCTAGAATATTGTGGTACATGCTGCCTTCTTATTATCAAATACCAAAATTTCTTCCTGTCAGTTGTTTCTTAATTTTCAAGAGATAGAAAGCAGACATTTCCCTTGAAGCTGTTTCTACTGATAAGTATCCCAGATCATCTCAGGAATTCCAATTTATCTTATCTCCCCAGCAATACTGCCAAGGGAAACATCAGACTTCTCATTTAGAGAAGCCAGAAGGTCATTTGAGTTCATATAGGAAATGAACAGTATGTATATACTTTTCCATTCCACCATTAATTTTGGTTGCAGACTGTCTTAGAATATTAACAGGTGATTTCTCCTTCGAACTTTTTCTTTGGTCATGGTGTCTCTCCATAGATTTGAGGATGGTATTAGGAGGCTTGGGTCTGCTATCCTAGGGAAAATCCCTTATGTGTTTCCGGTCTGACTTGCCCCAGTAGTAAAACAGAAATAAGGCCGTTTCCTTGTCAGGATCTCTGAAACACATTGCTACATTGCCTTATAGTTTTATTTTAAAATGAATCTTCTTGAATTCACACCCTTGTATTTTCTACCCTAAAAACTCTCTGCAATAGACTTCTCCTTGTCTTAGACTGTTTTATGAAAATTCTAGAGTCGAGCCACCATCCTCTTCTAAGAAGAGTCTTTGTGTTCGGAGAGGTAGATCCAAAAGCTCTTTGCTTTGCATTACTTTTAATCATTATAATTCAACCGGGGATCCCTCGAAACTCTTTAATGAAGACATAATGAGCAGTTATATGCTTATGGACAATCAAAACGTAATTCTATGCTAAACATATGGATCTGTTGTCGTTAATCTAGGTATTTACCTCGGCTTATCTCATCTTTACCCAAAATACTACTTTGTGCTAATGGAGTCTATCTGTATTCTAGAATCAGAAAGAATTCCTTCTCCTTCACTCAAGGGCTTGGAAGAGGAGACAAGCAAGGATAATGAGCCCATTTTGGAAATGCATCAAGTAGTGTTTGGTCATACAAATCCCTAAACATTTACAAGGTGATTTGTCAAAGTGGTGTTTACCTCACTTGGAATGGCTTTCCTTTGGATTCTCGAAAGCCCTCTCATCATAAAAGGCAGGATTCCGGGTCCCTGTCATTCATTCATTCATTCATTCATTCACTTGTCAAATATTGATTAAGTTCCTAATATGGGCCAGGTGCTGTTCTAGGAACTTGGGTTGCACCGCTGAACAAAATCAACCAAATTTTCAGCCCTCATGGTGCTGACATTCCTCTCTGCAGCCTTCACTGGTCTCTCTTTCTTCTGAAGTTGCAACATTTATAGCTGAAACACTGAATTTAATCCTTACCCATGTACTCTTATGTGTGGTGCCCTAATTATTTCATGAGCTAGACTTACAGCATTGAGTTAAATGCACAGACCTTTTGGTCAGCCGGACTTGGTCACATCTCACCTGATGGGGCCTTAGCTTGAACTAAGTCACAAACTCAGCCTCATTTTCCTCATCTGTGCAACGGGGACAACAAAACCATCAAACCCACAGAATTGCTATGAGGATTGTATGCGATATTCATGCAAAGTACTTAACCCTGCGGGTAGCACACTGAAACACATTTTTTTTTCATTTTATTTTTATTTATGTATTTATTTTTGGGTGCGTTGGGTCTCTGTTGCTGCTCACCAGCTTTCTCTAGTTGCGTCGAGCAGGGGCTACTCTTCGTTGCAGTGCACAGGCTTCTCACCGCAGTGGCTTCTCTTGTTGTGGAGCACAGGCTCTAGGCATGCGGGCTTCGGTAGTTGTGGCACGCGGGCTTATCTGCTCTGTGGCATGTGGGATCTTCCTGGACCAGGGATCGAACCCGTGTCCCCTGCATTGGCAGGCAGATTCTTAACCACTGCGCCACAAGGTAAGTCCCTGAAACACACATTAAAATGTTAGCTATTATTCGGTGTTGAGTGTGAAACACTCTACAAATTCAAGTATTCAAGAAATATCTTTAAAACTGCCCTCATCTTCATCACACTGGGCAGAATAGAAAGTCATTTTTAGTCACTGCTGTGACTTCTTCCTCTCTCTCTAGATTTCTTAAGAATTTGAGAGGCTTCTGTTTGGAATTTGGGGGGAGGGAAGGGTCTCTCATGTCCCATTGGTCACAATCACCATGATACTGTTGCCCTACAGTATGGTGGCTTTCAGCTTTGGGACCACGCATAAGGCTCAGAATCTTTGCTAAGGCTGCGATCCCAGTTTCTGGGACCCTTATAGGTCCCTGTTTCCCCAAACTCAACACTTCAACCTACTTCTTGGTGGGGGGGAAATCTCTGCTTCTCTCTTTTTGCCCTTGCAGATACACCCCTTTCAGTCCTTTGTATCAAGAACACCCAGAAAAATGTCTTCATCAATTCAGGCTTTTACAAAAGCAAGAAGAGATAGACTACTTGCTTCCAGAAGCTTCAGTTTCCTGCTCTGCCACAAAACTCGCCTGAGGCAAAGGAGCCCCTCTGGAAGCAGGAAGGGGTCTGGAAAGGGGACTGTAGTGAGAACAGACTCAAATGAATATCTCAATACATCTCCTGCAACATCGGGTTGTTCTTTGCAGTTGGGGCTGTGTCTTGTGCCTTTTTTGTCATGTCACCTGACAAAAAACACTGAACATAGGGAACAGATGTAGAATGCGTGAGCTAGGCCCATTCTGTGCATGTCTGAGTCAGATTGAAATGGATGTGACTTAGTTCCAGGACTTTGATCTGTGAGTCACAGGCCCATGGAGTCTCCACCTCACATCACTCCAGATGGCATCCCGTAAAAGACATGTCAGCCTTGGATCTTGTTCCTGGAGAGGGAGACACACTTCGTCTCCCAACAAGGGCCCATCGCCTGGACTCTGAGCCTTTCTCCCTTTTACTTTTATGCAAGTGTTGTAAGTAAATAGTACGACTCGTATTTTGTGATATACCCAGTCCCATCCCCTGATCCTTGGGACACATAATTCCACCCCTGACTGTAACATCATTCCCATCTCTTTCAAACAGTTACTGTTCTTTATTTCCTTTTAGGTAATTTGCATTCTATAGAAAAGTTGCAGACTTTATCCTAGAGAGTCATCCAAGAACCATCCAAGAAAAAGGAGAAGCACATTCAGAAATATTTGTTCAGAGTCAACAGAAAAGGAAAGAATATATTATTACCAACGGATTTCTTCTACAGAGAATTAGAAAGTACGTATCATTAAGACCTCTTTATGATTTGAAGTGGAATATTTTGGGGAAAAAATACCCAGAGGGATAAAGTTCCTTTTGATTCCCTTTGTAGTTATTAAGAGGACAGACTGTAAGCAAACCATGGTGTAAGAACCTCAACTCCTGCACTCATTGTCTCTAGGACCTGGGGCAATGCATTTAACCTCCCTGGGCCTTCATTTCCTCGCCTGTCAAATGTGTGTGATGATGGTGTTGCTCTTAGTATGGCAGCAGGTGCTGGTGGCCCCCTTAAGCCCCCTGGGCACCCTCCTCTTGAACACCAATGTCTTCTTACTGCAGCCTCCCGAGCCTCTCCAGAAGGGGCTCTTGGACCACTCAGCCACGTGTGAGGCAGGCCAGGAGTGCCATGGAGCTAATGGCCCCTGGGAGCAGCTCCTCTAACCAGTGAAGGAAGAGATGGGTAGGAAATACTCCAGCTTTCTTGTCCCTGTGGGGAGTCTCTGAGGGGTTTGTTCACCATCCTCTCTCAGAGGCCTCCAACAGAATCAAGCCCAGCTCCCCACAGCGGTAACCGCTCATGAATGCACCCACAATGGCTTCTTTTCCTTCCCAATCTCACTCTCCAACCTGACAAAAACACCTTGGAGTCACCTCCCAAACAAACTACTTCCTCTAAATTCTAGTCACAGGGAAATGCAACCTAAGACAACTATGAAGTAATTCATATTATAAAACGCATAGATCTCTTCCTTACTCAAAGTAAGCACTACGTAATTATTGGTTAAACCAAGAAAATAATAATAAAGTAACTATATTGTAAGTTATTTTGCCAGCTTGAGATAATCCAACAATAGGATAACATGTTTTACTGCGTTGGAGTTGGCAGGGAACCCAAGACCGAGGGAAAAATAACGCCTAAGAAAGAGAGCATCTGGTAACATAAGATTCAGTACCATTTTTTGTGTATCTATTATGTACAGAACAAATATTTTCAACAGCAAGGATAAAAGATGAGCCCTCGTATTTTCCCTCCAGGCCCAGAAATTTCCTGACATGTACATATACACATATTCACAAATATATACATATGTATTTATAGATCTGTACATTCACACTCAACACACACAATCCTACACACTACAGGAACATGAGCATACACATATTTACATGCTTTCTTTGATGAGCAATGATTGGGAAGGCCATGGCCAAGGGCAGAGTAAGTTTCTGTAATAGGCACATATTGTATTGTACTGTATTGAGCTGTTATGGTGCAGCCATAACCATGTGTTAAAATATTGAAATACCTCCATACCAATTGGTTAGTAGCCACTGTCTTTTCTAGTCAACTATTTACAACATTTCATTAGCAGAAAGTGTAGTAGTAAATGTGCAATAAAGTGTTATAATCCCTAGTCCAGAAATAATTGGAACAGATTTGTTAATGTTGTCATGCTAAATTTATCTTTAAATGAACAGTACAATTTTATAAGTGACCAAGCAACTCAACATCAAGAGTGGTGATTTTTGTTAAGCATAAGGTCTGATAACCCTCACCTGGAAATACAGTAATAATAATGAAATAAAATAAAACGAAATAGTAAAAACACCTTTAAATTATTAATATGATTTTATACTATATGCTCATGTGTTCAAGAATTCCCTATGTATGCATAAAGTCAAATTCAGAAATTAAATATAGAACAAGCCATGAAATACATCTTTCCACAATTAAATTCAATATTAATTAAATTCAAATTTAATTTGAATTTAATTAACATTGAGCAAAACACCATCTATTACATTATTGTTTTTAATGTGAATTTAATTGATTTTGTAGTTTCCTTTGTATTTAACCTGAGAACTTATATCAAGCCTAAAGAGGTAATACCTAGGTTTATGTTCTTATACATTTAAGTGACATTATAATAAAGATGATTTGAGTTGGGGTCCATGGCATTTTTCTCCTTTTACAAAAATTTCGTATCCAGGTCTGGGAACACAGAGCCTGTGGGCTTTAGCACCCAGCAACCCAAGTTTGCATCCTGACCCTGCATCAGACACCAGCTCAGTGTCTTGGGTAAGTCAGTTTACTTTCCTGAGCCTATGTTCCCTCATCTTGAAAACAAAGCTAATCTCTCCCCCACCCCACCCCACCCGAACAGATTCTCTGTGGGTTTTTTTTTTTTTTAAACATCTTTATTGAAGTATAATTGCTTTACAATGGTGTGTTAGCTTCTGCTTTATAACAAAGTGAATCAGTTATACATATATATATGTTCCCATATCTCTTCCCTCTTGCATCTCCCTCCCTCCCACCCTCCCTATCCCACCCCTCTAGGTGGTCACAAAGCACCGAGCTGATCTCCCTGTGCTATGCGGCTGCTTCCCACTAGCTATCTATTTTACATTTGGTAGTGTATATATGTCCATGACACTCTCTCACCCTGTCACATCTCACCCCTCCCCCTCCCCATATCCTCAAGTCCATTCTCTAGTAGGTCTGTGTCTTTATTCCCGTCTTGCCACTAGGTTCTTCATGGCCTTTTTTTTTTTTTTTCTTTAGATTCCATATATATGTGTTAGCATACTGTATTTGTTTTTCTCTTTTTGACTTACTTCACTCTGTATGACAGACTCTAACTCCACCCACCTCATTACAAATACCTCCATTTCATTTCTTTTTATGGCTGAGTAGTATTCCATTGTATATATGTGCCACATCTTCTTTATCCATTCATCCGATGATGGACACTTAGGTTGCTTCCATGTCCTGGCTATTGTAAATAGAGCTGCAATGAACATTTTGGTACATGACTCTTTTTGAACTATGGTTTTCTCAGGGTATATGCCCAGTAGTGGGATTGCTGGGTCGTATGGTAGTTCTATTTGTAGTTTTTTAAGGAACCTCCATACTGTTCTCCATAGTGGCTGTATCAATTTACATTCCCACCAACAGTGCAAGAGTGTTCCCTTTCCTCCACACCCTCTCCAGCATTTATTGTTTCTAGATTTTTTGATGATGGCCATTCTGACCAGTGTGAGATGATATCTCATTGTAGTTTTGATTTGCATTTCTCTAATGATTAATGATGTTGAGCATTCTTTCATGTGTCTGTTGCCAATTTGTATATCTTCTTTGGAGAAATGTCTATTTAGGTCTTCTGCCCATTTTTGGATTGGGTTGTTCGTTTTTTTGTTATTGAGCTGCATGAGCTGCTTGTAAATCTTGGAGATTAATCCTTTGTCAGTTGCTTCATTTGCAAATATTTTCTCCCATTCTGAGGGTTGTCTTTTGCTCTTGTTTATGGTTTCCTTTGCTGTGCAAAAGCTTTTAAGTTTCATTAGGTCCCATTTGTTTATTTTTGTTTTTATTTCCATTTCTCTAGGAGCTGGGTCAAAAAGAATCTTGCTGTGATTTATGTCATAGAGTGTTCTGCCTATGTTTTCCTCTAAGAGTTTGATAGTGTCTGGCCTTACACTTAGGTCTTTAATCCATTTTGAGTTTAATTTTGTGTATGGTGTCAGGGAGTGTTCTAATTTCATACTTTTACATGTACCTGTCCAATTTTCCCAGCACCACTTATTGAAGAGGCTGTCTTTTCTCCACTGTATATGCTTGCCTCCTTTATCAAAGATAAGGTGACCATATGTGCGTGGGTTTATCTCTGGGCTTTCTATCCTGTTCCATTGATCTATATTTCTGTTTTTGTGCCAGTACCAAACTGTCTTGATTACTGTAGCTTTGTAATATAGTCTAAAGTCAGGGAGCCTGATTCCTCCAGCTCCATTTTTCGTTCTCAAGATTGCTTTGGTTATTCGGGGTCTTTTGTGTTTCCATACAAATTGTGAAATTTTTTGTTCTAGTTCTGTGAAAAATGCCAGTGGTAGTTTGATAGGGATTGCATTGAATCTGTAGATTGCTTTGGGTAGTAGAGTCATTTTCACAATGTTGATTCTTCCAATCCAAGAACATGGTATATCTCTCCATCTATTTGTATCATCTTTAATTTCTTTCATCAGTGTCTTATAATTTTCTGCATACAGGTCTTTTGTCTCCTTAGGTAGGTTTATTCCTAGATATTTTATGCTTTTTGTTGCAATGGTAAATGGGAGTGTTTTCTTAATTTCACTTTCAGATTTTTCGTCATTAGTGTATAGGAATGCAAGAGATTTCTGTGCATTAATTTTGTATCCTGCTACTTTACCAAATTCATTGATTAGCTTTAGTAGTTTTCTGGTAGCATCTTTCGGATTCTCTATGTATAGTATCATGTCATCTGCAAACAGTGACAGCTTTACTTCTTCTTTTCCGATTTGGATTCCTTTGATTTCTTTTTCTTCTCTGATTGCTGTGGCTAACACTTCCAAAACTATGTTGAATAATAGTGGTGAGAGAGGGCAGCCTTGTCTTGTTCCTGATCTTAGTGGAAATGGTTTCAGTTTTTCATCATTGAGGACAATGTTGGCTGTGGGTTTGTCATATATGGCCTTTATTATGTTGAGGAAAGTTCCCTCTATGCCTGCTTTCTGCAGGGCTTTTATCATAAATGGGTGTTGAATTTTGTCGAAAGCTTTCTCTGCATCTATTGAGATGATCATACGGTTTTTCTCCTTCAATTTGTTAATATGGTGTATCACGTTGATTGATTTGCGTATATTGAAGAATCCTTGCATTCCTGGGATAAACCCCACTTGATCATGGTGTATGATCCTTTTAATGTGCTGTTGAATTCTGTTTGCTAGTATTTTGTTGAGGATTTTTGCATCTATGTTCATCAGTGATATTGGCCTGTAGTTTTCTTTCTTTGTGACATCTTTGTCTGGTTTTGGTATCAGGGTGATGGTGGCCTCGTAGAATGAGTTTGGGAGTTTTCCTCCCTCTGCAATATTTTGGAAGAGTTTGAGAAGGATAGGTGTTAGCTCTTCTCTAAATGTTTGATAGAATTCGCCTGTGAATCCATCTGGTCCTGGGCTTTTGTTTGTTGGAAGATTTTTAATCACAGTTTAAATTTCAGTGCTTGTGATTGGTCTGTTCATATTTTCTATTTCTTCCTGGTTCAGTCTCGGCAGGTTGTGCATTTCTAAGAATCTGTCCATTTCTTCCAGGTTGTCCATTTTATTGGCATAGAGTTGCTTGTAGTAATCTCTCATGATCCTTTGTATTTCTGCAGTGTCAGTGGTTACTTCTCCTTTTTCATTTCTAATTCTATTGATTTGAGTCTTCTCCCTTTTTCTCTTGATGAGTCTGGCTAATGGTTTATCAATTTTGTTTATCTTCTCAAAGAACCAGCTTTTAGTTTTATTGATCTTCGCTATTGTCTCCTTCATTTCTTTTTCATTTATTTCTGATCTAATCTTTATGATTTCTTTCCTTCTGCTAGCTTTGGAGTTTTTTTGTTCTTCTTTCTCTAATTGCTTCAGGTGCAAGGTTAGGTTGTTTATTTGAGATGTTTCCTGTTTCTTGAGGTAGGCTTGTATTGCTATAAACTTCCCTCTTTGCACTGCTTTTGCTGTGTCCCATAGGTTTTGGGTCGTCGTGTCTCCATTGTCATTTGTTTCTAGGTATTTTTTGATTTCCCCTTTGATTTCTTCAGTGATCACTTCGTTATTAAGTAGTGTATTGTGTAGCCTCCATGTGTTTGTATTTTTTACAGATCTTTTCCTGTAATTGATATCTAGTCTCATAGCATTGTGGTCGGAAAAGATACTTGATATGATTTCAATTTTCTTAAATTTACCAAGGCTTGATTTGTGACCCAAGATATGATCTATCCTGGAGAATGTTCCATGAGCACTTGAGAAAAATGTGTATTCTGTTGTTTTTGGGTGGAATGTCCTATAAATATCAATTAAGTCCATCTTGTTTAATGTATCATTTAAAGCTTGTGTTTCCTTATTTATTTTCATTTTGGATGATCTGTCCATTGGTGAAAGTGGGGTGTTAAAGTCCCCTACTATGATTGTGTTGCTGTCGATTTCCCCTTTTATGGCTGTTAGTATTTGCCTTATGTATTGAGGTGCTCTTATGTTGGGTGCATAAATATTTACAATTGTTATACCTTCCTCTTGGATCGATCCCTTGATCATTATATAGTGTCCTTCTTTGTCTCTTGTAATAGTCTTTATTTTAAAGTCTATTTTGTCTGATATAAAAATTGCTACTCCAGCTTTCTTTTGATTTCCATTTGCATGGAATATCTTTTTCCATCCCCTCACTTTCAGTCTGTATGTGTCTCTAGGTCTGAAGTGGGTCTCTTGTAGACAGCATATATATGGGTCTTGTTTTTGTATCCATTCAGCCAGTCTGTGTCTTTTGGTGGGAGCATTTAATCCATTTACATTTAAGGTAATTATTGATATGTATGTTCCTATTCCCATTTTCCTAAATGTTTTGCGTTTGTTATTGTATGTGTTTTCCTTCTCTTGTGTTTCTTGCCTAGAGAAGTTCCTTTAGCGTTTGTTGTAAAGCTGGTTTGGTGGTGCTGAACTCTCTCAGCTTTTGCTTGTCTGTAAAGGTTTTAATTTCTCCATCAAATCTGAATGAGATCCTTGCTGGGTAGAGTAATCTTGGTTGTAGGTTTTTCTCCTTCATCACTTTAAATATATCCTGCCACTCCCTTCTGGCTTGCAAAGTTTCTGCTGAAAGATCAGCTGTTAACCTTATGGGGATTCCCTTGTGTGTTATTTGTTGTTTTTCCCTTGCTGCTTTTAATATGTTTCTTTATATTTAATTTTTGACAGTTTGATTAATATGTGTCTTGGTGTGTTTCTCCTTGGATTTATCCTGTATGGGACTCTCTGTGCTTCCAGGACTTGATTAACTATTTCCTTTCCCATATTAGGGAAGTTTTCAACTATAATCTCTTCAAATATTTTCTCAGTCCCTTTCTTTTTCTTTTCTTCTTCTGGGACCCCTATAATTCGAATGTTGGTGCATTTAACGTTGTCCCAGAGGTCTCTGAGACTGTCCTCAGTCCTTTTCATTCTTTTCTCTTTATTCTGCTCTGCAGTAGTTATTTCCACCATTTTATCTTCCAGGTCACTTATCCGTTCTTCTGCCTCAGTTATTCTGCTATTGATCCCATCTAGAGTATTTTTAATTTCATTTATTGTGCTTTTCATCGTTGCTTGGTTCCTCTTTAGTTCTTCTACGTCCTTGTTCAATGTTTCTTGCATTTTGTCTATTCTATTTCCAAGATTTTGGATCATCCTTACTATCATTATTCTGAATTCTTTTTCAGGTAGACTACCTATTTCCTCTTCATTTGTTAGGTCTGGTGTGTTTTGACCCAGCTCCTTCATCTGCTGTGTGTTTTTCTGTCATCTCATTTTGCTTATCTTACTGTGTTTGGGGTCTCCTTTTCACAGGCTGTAAGTTCATATTTCCCGTTGTTTTGGGTATCTGTCCCCAGTGGCTAAGGTTGGTTCAGTGGGTTGTGTAGGCTTCCTGGTGGAGGGAACTAGTGCCTGTGTTCTGGTGGATGAGGCTGGATCTTGTCTTTCTGGTGGGCACGTCCATGTCTGGTGGTGTATTTTGGGGTGTCTGTGGCCTTATTATGATTTTAGGCAGCCTCTCTGCTAATGGATGGGGCTGTGTTCCTGTCTTGCTAGTTGTTTGGCATAGGGTGTCCAGCACTGTAGCTTGCTGGTCGTTGAGTGAAGCTGGGTCTTGATGTTGAGATGGAGATCTCTGAGAGATTTTCACCGTTTGGTATTACATGGAGCTGGGAGGCCTCTTGTGGACCAGTGCCCTGAAGTTGGCTCTCCCACCTCAGAGGCACAGCCCTGATGCCTGGCTGGAGCACCAAGAGCCTTTCATCCACACGGCTTTTGGGAGGTCTGACGTTTTCTGCCAGCGTTCAGTGGGTGTTCTGTAGGAGCAGTTCCACGTGTAGATGTATTTCTAATGTATCTGTGGGAAGGAAGGTGATCTCCGCATCTTACTCTTCCGCCATCTTCCATGACTGCTCTCTGTGGGTTTTTAAAAGATGATGTCAGTAAAGCATCAGCCTCCTTCCAGCTGGGAAAGGGCATTAGTAAATGTAACTTTCCCTTTGTTTTCCCTATCCTCTTCACTGGGGAGATGGGTCCTTTTTGTCAGCTGTTTGTTTTGTTTTTTGTTTTAACCTGTGAGCGTTAAAAAGTGAGTCAGGTCTTTACCCCGGGAAACTTGAGCTTCCCAGCAGGGCCCCTGCATAATCTTAGGGGGCCCAGCGCAACACAAAAGTGCAGGGCTCTGTTCCAAAGCAGCAAACAGTGCTATGGAAGGTATTAAAATAGAAACCATTTCCTTTTTTTCTCGGCTTCTATCTGCCATGGTGTTTATTTCCTAGTTAATGGCACGCCCCCTTGGGCACCAGGATGCCCCGAGGTGAGCGCAGACCCTCATGAACCCCCCGGGGGCCCACCGTCAGAGCATCGTGTGCGCGCACGCATGCGCGGCGTCCTGGCTGCTGGGTTCCCCCTGCCCATCCCCTGGGCCTTCTGCTGTGGCCACCGTGCGACACCTCAGCTGTCCCCATTCTTGTGCCCAGTTCCCCACCAGGGGCACTTGTGTGGGAGCTGAAGGAGGCTGGGGAGGACCCAGAGCTCCAGAGAGTGGGGAGGGGAAGGCCAAGAACAGGCCTGAAAGAGGCAGTGGGAAGCGGGACCTTGTATGAACAAGTTTACAAGATCCAGTGCATACTCCGTTGTCGCATCAGGCTTCGTTCACAAAACAAAGTGGAAGATTAGATTATTACGAATTGCAAGATGGCAACTGCAGAGTACTGAACTCTAAGAGCGACTCTTCTGAGAGCAGGGCCCTGTTGCCAATTAAGGTGGCCAGTAGGCATGCTTACTGCCGTGGTTATTTTCCTAAGGACTTCACAGAAATCAGAAAATTCACTTCACACATGAAAAGATATGCATCCGAATGGGAGGAAATAGAAGGGTTCCAGAAGGACCATGGGTGGCAGAAGCTAACTCCTTCCACAGCACTCCTGCCCCTGCCCCTGCCCCTCCACCACTCCGTAAACATCAGGCACTACGACCAACGGGCTAATCTCAGATCTGAGTAGGTGTGTGTGGAGGGCAGAACTGGCTGGGCCGTATCGGACATAGCTCAAGTGGGGTGTGTTTTCCTTTTGTCATGCACAGAGGAACAGTGTTGCTGTCATGGGAACCATCACCCTCTTGACAGCCAGGATTTCCCTTGATATGACCCACCCAGGCTGGGCTCCATTGATGCATTTTTGGTTGCTTTGTTTTCTGTTTTAGTTTCCATGTATTCTGTGGCCAAATATAGGATGAGAGATCCAGAACATTCCAAATTTTTCAATTCTGTTTATACATACTGAGTCTTAAAAAGAAATCCAACAAAGTTCATGCTATTAACCACCCAAAAAGCCAAACTGAATTTCAGTCCAGAATCTTCCTCCCCCAGAGTGAAGACTTTGTAGCCCCAACACCTAGCACGGTGCCTGCACAGGGTACATGCCCAGTAAAAATGTTTGTTACGTGAATGGCTGAGTGAATGATACACTGATCTAAACTTTGGTGTTCACTGTTGCCGCAGTTTCCTTCCCCTCACAGTAACTAAGGCAAAGTAAGCAAAACAAGTATTATTTCCCAATGCACATATGAGGAAATTGAGGCTCAGGAGGGTTAAGTGCCCAAAGTTATCGGGCTGGAATTAGAATATAGGTTTCCTGAACCCCAATGTAGGGCTTTTGGCTTCTACAGTAAACATAGCGAAATCCCGCTGTCAACTTGAATGTATGTTGGCTGTGCCTACAGCTCTACTTTTCTTAGCAAGGCACATTTACTGTTATCTTTTAAGTTGTATCTATAAGTTTTGTCTTATAAGTTACCCCTTTGGTGAGCCAGAGAGACAAAACACATTTTGGGGGGGAATCATGTTTCATTAGCTAGAGATGACGGTGAGTTGACTAAAGTAAATGCTTTAAGGGGATCATTGTCATTATCATCATCAAAAAAGCGTTTTTGAAAGACATAATTAGCTATGGAATTGTCTCTCCAGTGCCCTTTTGATACAGCTACTAGAGAAGCCCCCATTTCTGAGCAACACGTGCTTACAGAGATAGGGGAGGGCAGAATCACGATTATAGACCCAAGTTCTGGAACTAAACATGCCGAATTCCTGCTCTGCTACTTATTAAGTGGGTGACCTTGGGGGAAATTAATCTCTCTTGGCCTTAGTTTCTCATATGTAAAATTGAGATCATAAAAGTAGAAAACTTGGAAGGTGGTTGTGAGACATTACTGGTAAAGTGCTTAGCAGGTCCCTGGCATGCGGTTAAGAGTATCATGTATGTTATCTACACTAGTGAAGGCAGATGACTGCAGGAAGGAAGGGGAGCATTGCCTTCGGACATGGATTAATTCATGAAATATTCCCCTTGCATATAGGTCTTGGCACATCTGTGTGTGAGAGCATGAAAATATTAAATTCCCTTGTCCAGATGGCTAAATAAATAAAGTACATCAACTCAACTGAAATAAAGGTGCAAAGTTCTGTATTTTCAGCCCACTGTTAGTGGCTTCTTTGTGTTTTACAGGACTCAGACATAGGCACTAAGCTTGCCCCTAGATCTCAAGACACAAGTCCTTCTGTGTTTTTTTTTTTTTTTTTTCTTTCTGCATGTGAAAAAAATCAAACTTGCTTTCTGGCCTTTTGAAAGACAGTTTCAGAAATTAAAGCTGAGATAGAAAAAAAAACCTTATTGTTGCTAAATTCATCCCCAACTGTGATTGGGAATTTCATTGAAAATAAAAGTTCTCAAGATCATTTCTAGTGGAAAATTAATTATTCCAGGCTTATGTTTCCTTAAATGTATGCATGAGATAGAGTCTCTTTCTACAGCTTTGAAATGTACAATTGCCTTGTGATCCTATTTCTCATATTCTACCATAGAAATCTGTTACTCCTTGCTTAGTTTTCCTCCTTCAAGATAAATCAGCTGAAAGGGAGGATGAAAGGGGATGGCGGGGCCAGGCCAGCAATCTTTAGACAAGTGGAATCCAACCAACACTTTCAGATCCTCTCCTCCTACAAGCCCAGCTGTAGCTGTAAGTGTGAGCCTAGTATCCCCATAATAATTGCATTTCCATGTAAACAGATCTCATGGAGACTTTAGAATGTACACACCAATTTGCTCATTTCTGCTGTGTGGAGAGCAAACAAAACTATCCAAACCTTTGTTCACATTGCTTTTCTTTAGAGATAAAATCTATTAATGGGTATCTAGGTATAAGGACCCATTTGATTAATGCTAAACCTCCAAATAGTAGGAAAAACTGCAGTAGCTGGAGAGAGGACAAAGTAATTTAAAGGATATTTTGTGGTGTACTTATTCAACAGATACTGAGAAACTTCTGTTTTCTATACAGTGTCCTAGGCTTTGGGCATGGAGCTCTGAACAAGACAGACATAGTCCCTTCCTTTTAGGATACACAGGTTAATGGGGAAGACAGACAGTAAACAGATCTTTTAGGAAACACATTTTAGGGACATATATGCCAAAACAAGCAAACAAAACAGCAGCACCTTAATCTTCTTATGAAGGAGGAATGTGCATTGTCCTACCATGATAACTGGGAATTAAATCTAAGACTCAGTTTCTTCATCAGTAAAATGGGAGTGATTCTACTTACAGGTTTATGGTGAGGCTCAGATAGTGAGCATTAAGTTTGGTTTTCAAATTTGGATAATATGAGTCTTTATTGAGTTACTATTTTGTATCAATCAATACACAGAGAACTTCAACAGAAAATTCCCCATCCAAACTTCACAGGACAGCCCCTGGGAGGGAATTGGAAGCAACACCAAATGGAAGAATTTCATACTAAGAACCGGTTCCACATGGACTTGTTGCCTTGGTTGGAATATGAGATTAAAATAAGCCAATTTGGAATTGTCCCAAATAAAATCAAGCTGTTAACTTTTTACCCTCACATTCACTAAAACTGATATTCCTTCTTCATTTCTAACTCTCCGTAATTTGCCAAATTATGTTGGAATTAAACCAGTTCTGATTTGTGGATTTCATTTGTAAGGAAAATGGTGATTCTCTTTGCTTCATACTTGCATGGGTAGGAGTCAACCAAGATTTGAAAAATCAATTTGAAGCTGACACAGAGAAGCCTTAATTAATGATTCATCTTTTAAAGCTTGTGAATCCCTTTGATGATTGGTGAGTCCCTGCTAATTTTAATTAACTCAGGGGAGAGATACATAGGAATTTCGAATGTGGCTACGGTTAAGAATTGGCCCACGTGGGGCTTCCCTGGTGGCGCAGTGGTTGAGAATCTGCCTGCCAATGCAGGGGACATGGGTTCAAGC